>NW_007730716.1:102622-124565 GCF_000696425.1 Galeopterus variegatus
TTTGTCTTTTTCCGTGTCCGGCAACGTATCGCAACCCTCAGTGTTGCCCCCGTACCGGACCAAGGACCGGCAACGGGATTGCAACCCTCGGTGCTGCCCCCGCGCCTCGCTCAGCCAGTGAGCGGGAACCGGTCTGTATGTGGGATCCGAACCCTCGGGCGGGAGCGCCGCCACGCTTCCCAAGCGGCGCACTATCCAGTGCGCCACCGGGCCGGCCCTGCATTGCTTTTTATTTTATTATTTTACAACAGGCATCTATTCTTTTTGTCTTTTTTTTTAGTTTATGTTTATCCAAGCAAAGTAGCCTGAGCTCAAATTCAGTATTAAGAATAAGTCAGTTTGCCTTAGTTCAAATCACAGCTCTAATATTTATTAATTTTGTAAACTTGAATAAACTTTTACTTTTTGGTGCCTGAATATCCCCTTCTGTAAAATGGAGATAATAATAGTCCTTCATGAACTGTGGTGAAGATTAAAAAGAAATTATGCATATAAAGTGATTAGCATGCTGTGCTGAAGATTTCCACGTTCAATAAAAGTAAGATGCTGGTGTTGCTTCCATTGTTGTTGTTGCTGTTATTTATGAGACAAGGCAGATACATCGTTTCACATGCATCTCTGAAAACCAAGCTGGCTTTGATGACTTCCGTGTCTCACTGAGCTTTCAGTGTATGGGTCATTCTGATGTCATTGTTGACTAAGAACACCCCATCCCAGAAAGCTTGAGAACATGGTGATACCATGCCAGGGAACCGTTTTGGTTTCCACTGGTGTCCTTTCCTCATTGCCATCTTGACCTGTTTCTCTCAGTTTGAACTGAGACTTATGGCATCAAGCCAGCTATTAGAAATCTCTCCATTGCCAGCTTCTTGAAGCATATGGGTGCATATGCTGCCTGGTTGTGGTATGTCGGGGTTTCCCTTTCCTTATTCATCTTTGCTGATTAGCCAGGGATGGTCTGACATTTGAACTCATATCTAGTAAAACTGTCACTTTTGTCTTGGCAGAACTGAGATTTAACTGTCTTTTTTCTTTTCCTAGGATATTTATCATTCTCTCAAGTCAAAGACTTGTTACGTGTTACTTGCTGCAACAGAGTGTATGAAGAATACTACCTTGCCTCTTTCTCATTACAGCTGTCCCCAATCTCTTCATGCTGGAAACTGTGGATTCTGTGAAGCTGGCAGACAAAGTGAACAGTTCCTGGCAGAAAAGAGGTTCTCCTGAAAGGTTAAAGGTTATGGTCCAGATTAACACCAGTGGAGAGGAAAGTAAGTGGCCAGACCCAAATTGTAGATTTTTCTTCCCTTAGGATGGTTGAAGCTCAGAGAGAATGGCAGGCCTAAGTATCTGATGGATAAGGTTATGGAATGAAATCACAGGCCTTTAAGTAAGCTGTTTTATATGTAATCTATATAGCATAATGACATGCAAGCCAGTCCACGTATAATTCTTTAGTACATCTTGGTTTGTTAAGGGGATTGTGACTTAGAGCTTCTAAAAATCCCCAGAGGTCACCATCATTTTTGAACGAGATCACAGTTACACGTATAATACTTCTTAGTTCTTAAAAAATTACTTAGTGTTACATTGGGAGAGACGAGAAAAAAAAGTCACTGTGAGCACAAGTCAGTGAATGTCTTTTCAGGGCTTGGGTTAACAGTATAACATAGTGAATAGGAGCATGGGTTTTGACATCAGACAGACCTTGGTTTTGTCTTTTTTTTTTTTCGTGACCGGCAAGGATCGCAACCCTCAGTGTCGCGCCCGTACCGGACCGGGACCGGCTACGGGATCGCAACCCTCGGTGTTGCCCCCGCTCCTCGCTCAGCCAGTGAGCAGCCGGTCTGTATGTGGGATCCGAACCCTCGGCGGGAGCGCCACCGCGCTTCCCAAACGGCGCACTGTAGCAGTGCGCCACCGGGCCAGCCCCAGACCTTGGTTTTGAGCTCCGCCACCCTTCAGCTCTATAAACTTGGGGAGGTTACCTAACCTCTCCACCTCAGTTTCCTTGTCTGGCAATGACATCATAATAGAACCTACTTTGGTGGGTGTAATGAAGATTAACTGTGGTAATGCACGAAAAGCTGTTAGCACAGAACCCTGCACATCTTACTTTGTTAGCGGTTTGTTGAGAGTGAATGTTTAAAGATCGGGCATTTGCTTATAACCCTTAAAGCACCACTGTTCCCCAAATCTTGGCATGAAAGGGCACAGAATAGGCATCTGATTTTCAGGTAGCCTTAGGGGTCAGGCCACCTGGGTTCAAATCCCAGTCCAGTAGTTCCTAGTTGTGTGACCTTGGAAGTGGTACTTAGCCTCCCTATACCTCAGTTTTCTTATCTTTAGAAGGGAGCTGGTAAAAGTACTTACCTCACAGAGTTATTGCATTAAATGAAATGCTTTTAGGACTTGGCATATGTGCCTGGCACATAAGAGTTCAGTAGACTTTAACAGTTATTGTATATACATGCACCCAGATTATAGCTATATTATCAATGTAGGTAAATCTGAAATTGACTCCAGATCACATTTTTATTATATCATTTCTTGATAATTACCTATAGTTTGCAATAATTAGAGATTGAAGTGAATGTTCCTACCATCTCCATTTGATAAATGGGGGCAAGACAATATCAGTAACCCTTATAACTGCATTAGCAATAACCATTTGTTGCAAATTCTTTCTCTAGTTGTTAATTAGCAAGTTCAGTTAAACATTGCAAATATGTAATCAAAACAATTTAATGTGTACTTTAATTTTTTTGTAATTCGATTAATAATAAAACTGTAAAAATACTGGGTTTAGAAAAATAATTCTCTCGGGCCAGCCCGTGGCTCACTCGCTAGAGTGCGGTGCTGATAACACCAAGGCCACGGGTTCGGATCCCGTATAGGGATGGCCGGTTTGCTCACTGGCTGAGCGTGGTGCTGACAACACCAAGCCAAGGGTTGAGATCCCCTTACCGGTCATCTTTTAAAAAAAAAAAAAGAAAGAAAAAGAATTCTCACATTCATCTGGCATTCTGGCAATGTGAATCTTCCAGTTGTCCCAAGAAAAGCAAGGTTTTTTCTTTTCCCTTTCACCTAGCTGTTCTCAGCTAAGATCTTGAGATGAAGTAAAGAGAATCCAATTTATAGGTCTTTCCCTGAGAAATTCAGAACCTGACAATAAGGGGAGTAAAATCTAAGAAGACCCCAAATATAAAGTTGCTTTTCAGGACTTGAGGATAGGTTATTTCAAGAGGTTGAATTAACTTGTCTTGTCTGGGCATCCCCTCCTCTCTTGTAGGAAAGGATGAAAACAGAGCCTTCCCCTGGCTGTTTAAGACATCAAATTATAGGTGTCTTCTGTTTCTTTTTGTGAAGGTAAATATGGCCTTCCACCTTCAGAGACGGTAGCTGTGGTGGAACACATAAATGCCAAGTGCCCCAGCCTGGAATTTGTGGGGCTGATGACCATAGGAAGCTTTGGGCATGATCTTAGTCAAGGACCAAATCCAGACTTCCAGGTACTGGGGGCCGGGAGTGAGGGTTGAGGGGAGAGGGGTTGCCCATGTGCACAGTGAAATGCTGTTGTAGGGCTGGCTGTTGCGGTAAACTGTAAAGACATCCCAGACGTTGCCTGTCAGCTGTTATAACCCTCTTCTTATAGGAAAAGGGAAGAACAGACTCCCAAAACCCCACAGACCTTTCTCAGCTCTATTTGTACTTGGCTAAAACACGGTTTTGAGAGAAAATTAGCTCTTTCTTCCTCTCCAGTGACTGATAGTTTTCTTGAAAGTGGGGGAGTTTGCTATATACCTGCATGTAAGTAACTTCTGTCAATTTTGGTGGGCCTTGAAATCATGAGGAGTAAATAACATCTGTCAGAGCTTTCAGTAACTTCTGTCAATTTTGGTGGGCCTTGAAATCATGAGGAGTAAATAACATCTGTCAGAGAGTTTCAAATTCAGCCACTTTGAGGCATTTTAGGCGTCATTAGAGAAGGTAGGAATACAGTAGGTGTCACATTTGCCTTTCTATCAGGTGTTATTGTCCCTCCGGGAGGAGCTGTGTAAAAAGCTGAACATCCCTACTGACCAGGTCGAGCTGAGCATGGGCATGTCCATGGACTTCCAGCATGCAGTAAGTGTCTTTCCGGTGCCCTTATCTGCCTCAACGGTAGGGTCCAAAAGCCTTAAGCAAGAATTATTTGCTGGAGAAACCTCTGAAATGCCTCATTGTAGCAATAGGGAACTCAGTCTCAGTGGTTCTCAACTATTCTAACATCTCCCCACTCTCCACACCCCATCTTTTTTGAAATAAAATTTGTAGAAATTATATAGCTGGACACCTAATTTTTTAAAACTCAAAATAATTCCCTAAGTGTAATTTAAAGGGAAATAAGAAATTAAACTTATAATTTTTAAAAGCATTTTATTATGCTTGGGCATAGATATATTACAGTAAACCATAATCAAGTGATCCAATGCTTGATCTTACATGCAGGTCACCGTGAATGCAACAAGTGTAAATGTGAACTGACACAGGTATGCTGTATTGACAACTCAAATATGTGATTTTCTGGAACCATAAATAACTTGATAATGTTCCAAAAATCAAAGTATAAACTTGCATTCCTGGAAAATTGTATATATTAAAACAGAGCAAAAATACTTCGTGTTCATAAGTAAAAAGGAATTTGATTTTGTGCTCAGACAATTATAAGGAGGTTTTCTCATCTACCTGACCATGGAACATTGGAAAGGTGTGTGGGCTCTAAGACAGCTAACTGTTTGCTGTGTACCACACGCTGCAGGTATCTGACATCCCTGTCCCCCCCCAACTGAATGCCAGTCATGCTCTCCAATCCCCATGAAAACCAAAGAAATCCTTATTTCCTAAACACCCCTGAAAGGTTGCATTGCCCAAGAGAACCGCTGCCCAGTCGTCATCTTCAGTTCCATAGTCGTCAGTCTTCATGGAAACCTCTCGAGCCAGAATGGGAGGCACAACGTCAGCATTTGCTACTTTTCATTGTTTTAAACTTGGTCCTTGATTCTTTCCCATAGATTGAAGTAGGATCTACAAATGTCCGAGTAGGAAGCACCATTTTTGGAGAGCGGGATTACTCAAAGAAACCTGCCCCAGACAAGTCCGCAGCAGACCTGAAGGCCCCAGTGGAGGTGGCACAGGAACACTGAGCCGAGGAGCAACCAAGAAGACTAACTGTGCACTAACCTAGATTTCCATTTTTATACTCCCTGTGTTACAGCACAGTCATGCTCTGACATAGGAAGCTCGCTTCAAACAGTGGTTTTGGACTGAATTTTAGAAACCCAGACATTACTGCAGAACAGTTTTGAAATCAATAGCAAGAAATTGAGTTTAATATTGAATTCTGCCTGGGAGTACCAACAAACCAATCCGTGAATGCCTTTTCCAGGTTAAAATTTGGTCCCTGATGCCCATAATCATGGAAGTCAGAGAAATTGCCATTTTCATCCCACTGTAATAGGAAACTCCCTATGGTTACCAGCATCCTGCAAACTCCTCCTAAATCATCAGTCACCTTTGCTGCTCTGGAACAAGGTAATTTCTGCCCCCAGCTTCTACCCTTGCCAGTAGATATGTGAAGATATTCTCTACTCTGGAATGGCCGTAAGGTAACTTCAAGAAATGGCTCAAGTTAATTCTTCAAACACAAATTGTTGCTAATTAGAGTTTGTGTCACTGGCCACCCCGTGGTATTGACACTAAAATTATAGGAGTAACAAATAGGACTTGGGCCTTTCTGACATCCTCCTGAAGAGACAGCTTTTTCCTCTGGGACCTACAGTGATGAGAATTTAATGACATGATTTCTCTTCCACCATGATCCTCTTTATGGTGATTTTTTTTATCAAAGTCCAGTGAATCTCATTACTCCTCAGAAACAGAAGATTCCTTCAAAGCCAAGCTCAGGCACATGTTTTCAGCAAGTCCTGGCTTTGACATTCCTTTTCCTGAGGAGCACTTTGCAGGCTCATTTATAGCCTTCCCACTATATTTATAAGCCAGAATTTTGCAGCTCTCCTTGGTGGTTAATAAAGTAGCAAGATCTTCAAAAGCCAGGAAGCACAATTCTCCAACAGTCATGACTGATGGCTTCGGTGTGGGTGATTGTGTATTTTCTAAATGACTTTTTCTCTCATTTATTCAAGCCCCAGTCTTTAATTTTATGTAATAACTTTCAGAACATGATGCTGCTGCTGAATGTAATTTTGTAAAACTTAAGCCATTATGATTCCTGTACTGTTTCAATCAAAGCTATAGTGTGATTTCAGAGTCTATTAAATAAAAATGTGAGTTTGAATTATACCATCTGTGCCAATTACAAAACAATTAAAATATTTATTTTTTATGACCTGGTGTAGTGAATGAGTAGGAGGGGCATTGGAACCAACAGGAAGCAGCTGTGCCCGTTCCTTGGCACCATGCCAGCCTGGCTCTGGAGCAGGGCTTCCCTTGGGTCACAGATGCAGCCAAAGCCACATCATGGATGAGAGAGGGATTTACCGCTTCTAAGGGCAAGAAAATGAAATGTTCTTGCTGAAAGAAACTCTTGAATTGCCTCTAGATGGCGACATTGGCTAGCCTGAGGGGCAAGCATTGGGGATCCGTCAGCAATTTATCCTGCAGGGGACTCCTGGTTATTTAGTCTCGCTCCGTCTTTACAGGCAGAAATGAAGGCCAGAGAGGACAGGATTTTCCAAAGTGATACAGCTGATTCTTGCAGGGCCAGCAGGTGCTTTCAGCCACCTTACTTCTTTGCTAACTTTGAGGTGACTGGAACCCTTCGGGAGAGGTGAGATGGTTTGAGTAATAAAGATCTCTGGCTTATGCCTGGAGTCTAAGAACAGGGAAGAGGGAGGCAGCCAGTGGAGGCCAAATCAGTGCAGATAAGGGAGGGAAACCAAAGTACGTCTGTCCGCTGTATCCACAGCAGGACAGGACTTTTGCAGAGAGAAAATTGAGTCAGGCTGCGACTTTGTTTTTTGTTCTACGAGATGGGCAGCAGGTTGGGTTTCTCCCAGATTTTCACCAAAGCGGTGACAGCTGCACAGCAAATTTCCTGAGTTACATCAGCAAAGCGGTGACAGCTGCACAGCAAATTTCCTGAGTTACATCAGCACACTCTCCTGGACCAGACCCACCTGTGCTGTCCAGCAGCTGTCAGTGGCCTGGGGCCTTGTCTGCCTGCCCTGAAGCCAGCCTCAGAAAGTTGGAGACCTCAAAGGCCTCCCAGTAATCCATCAAGGCTTTGATCTCCTGGGAAGTTCCTCAGTCACATTTCCTAAACCAATCTCAATACTCAAACTGTAGTCCCCCTTTATTTTTAACATCTGTGGCATATAAAGCAGTATTCTCTATATTCTCTCATTGTACTCCCAACAGCTAGTAGGGCATTTTAGGCTATTTGGTGGTATCTCTTTGCAGACAAGGGCACTGAGGCCCAGAGAATGTTCAGTGCTCTCCTTGTCAGGTCAGAGTGCACTGGTGGCAGGGCAAGGAATAAACTCGGGACTCTTGACTTCTGGTCCAGAGCTTGGCCACTATACCATACTGCTATCTTCCATCTCTGGCTTTAATCATTTATAAGTGGCATATTCTTAGATTTGCAGCTTTAATTTAAGAGAAGCTTATTACCATAAAAGAAATGTATGTTTTTAGTCTATTGTAACAGTTGAGAATTATGCATCAATGCAGAACAAACTTTGAAACCACAAGCAGTGGGGGTGAGAAGGAAGGAGAGAATTAAATCCAGCCGTGAGTGGGATTAGCCTCCCCTTCCGTCACCCCATTTCCCTAACACACACATTCCTTCTCCAGATTCAAATTGTCCCACAAGCTGCAAGGCCCAGAGTGTGCAAATGGTGCCCTTTTCTCCCTGGAGTTGGACCGGCAGTGAATTCTGTTCCCCAGGGCTAGACACAGAAAGAATGAGGTCAAATGGGACATTCTCAAAATCCAAGACGTCTTTGTCCATCAGAAAAGAAGTGCCCTGTGCTTCCCACCAAAGTGTTGAAGGGCTATGCAAGAGGACTGGGATGTCGTCAGTGGTGCAATTGGAAGTAATTTACTCTGGGAACTGTAACCGTCTTTACCATGAAATCAGTTGAATGCTCTTACATCAGCCTCATGACTAATGGCAAAAGAATCCAAATCGTCCACCAAATGTTTGACTGATCTGCCCTCCCCTCAAGAAGCACATAGGTAAAGAAAAGGGCTTTCTCTTCCACCCAGTTTGCCTCAACGTGTATATACCACGGCTTTGTGTGGTTGAGTTGCTGTTTACAGGGTGGAGGGTCCTTACACTTAAGTTCCTCTCCTATAATCATTTTGAGGTCCCAAGGGACCTCAGAGCTAACACTTGTTCTTCTATAAAGTCCAGCACAGATCAGCTGAAATGGCATGTGGTGGGGACAGAGGGAGGGACTTTGGGCACCTTTCTTGTATTTAAGATAAATACAAGCTCAAGCTCCTGAGCGTTGAGGTCCCATGGGAGTACAGCCACCCTTCGAGTGCCCACATGCCTTCTCGAATGGTCCCATTACCGCTAGCTAGCTGGAGGCACTCCATGCTGGCATCTACCCCGCCCGCCCTCCCGAGGAGCAGTGCTGCCTGCAGCCTCAGAGCTAAGCCTGACCCAGCTGCCAATCTCCAAAATAAAATCAATGTGTGACCTTATTCTCCAGATGTACCAAAGAAACAAGCACAAACTCGGTCCAACTTTGAAGCCAAAAAGGGAAGATGAGAAGTGGGAGAGAGGGAGAGAGAGAGGGGAAAAAAAACTTGGCCGGACATGAAAGGTGTCTTGTCTGTCTGTTCCCCATTAGGCGCAATTCTCTTGCAATCTGCAGCCTCAACATAATTCTCCTGACCAGAAACTCTCCTGAGAGATAGTGTCAGAAGGAAAAACAAACAGAATAGCATCTCTGACAGCAAAGTCACTTAAAAACCTATTTGGTGGGGGAAGAGGAGGGATGTCAGCACATCAGGGGAGGGCACTCCTTCACAGCAGGCCACATGTGGACATACATTTTCCCTGGGATTGCACAAGGACAGGAGGGGGCCCAGGACAGGGCTGACGTGCGGGGGCAGGGCAGTCCCAGCAAGCAACATTCCCGGCCCTTCCGCCCAGCCAGCCCCTCTGATGCCTCAAGATCTGCCTTGTCTGGCTTTCTCAACTGTAGACTCAACATTAAAACTCATGGCGCTGGGCTTTTGACAGCCCCGGGGTACACTGAGGAATTCGGAAGGATTGCCTTAGAGAAAAGGGGTCCTGATTGTCAAAAACTCTACTTCCGCATCTCTGACTGCCCCCAGCAGCCAGGGTCTGAGAGCTCGGCCATCCCTGTACGTGGGCAGCCAGCTCTCCAGGGCTCCTCTCCCCCCAGCCCCTTTGACCTGCCTTTGAGCTAAGCAGTCTGGTGCTCACTCGGGAAGCAGGCCCCATCCCCCCACCCCCACAGGAGCCCAGGGGAAGGTTCTGGAGGAGTGGGGATGCAGGGCAGGAGAGGGCGGCAGTTCTGTGCTCAAGTTTCTGGGGCAGGCATCCTGTTATTGGAGAGAACATTTTTTTTAAGGAAGAAAAACTAATCAGCAGAAAGAAGCAAGAGATTTTCCCTGCCTTTCGGACTTGTTTATTACCAGGATATCTGATTTCAGCAAAGGAAGCCGGCACTGAAGCAAGGCTTTTATTGGCCGTGAGCGAGAAGAATTCAGGGTTTGCCTTTGATTTGGCTTCCCCAGAACATGAGGCACAGAAGGCTGCTTGCTGCTTTGATGGGGCACCTCGTTATTTGGGGCCCCCCAAATTCCCTGTTTCTGCCGCACTGACAAATTCCTTTTGGAGGATGAGGGTGGAGCAACGGGCCCAGCGTGGATGGTAACCTCGTAAACTTTTCAGAGAGGAGATCAAAATAGAGGACAATAGTTTAAAAGTTCTGAGACTGAGCATGAGCGAGGGCCCTGCCTCCTGGTCTCTGCCCCCGTGCGTGGGGACCTGGGGGGGGCAGGTCTGGTTGGATAGCAGTGCAGTGTTCCAGACTTGTCTCTAACTGACAGGGCTAGGTGGGCTGCAGACGAAGGCCCTGATGGTTTCAATGTGTGGGAAGATGAAGCCAGAGACTTGCAGAAGCAGCCTCCGCCAGCTGCTCTCCACAGCTGGGAGCGCCAGGGCTCTGAGGAGGGGGTACCAGCTGGGCCACACAGCACTGCCACTGACCCTCCAGGGCGCCCATGGACACTGTCATGCAGAGAGCACTGGTCTTCTGGGGTCTGGAACCCCAGCCGCCTGACCTCACCCTAGGCTGGCATAGCCTTCCTGCCTCCTGCTGGTGGTTGTTTCCAAAGGAGAGCATCTTCCACACTGCAGGAAAAAGGGAAGGTGTCCCCTGACTTGGGAGGCTTTGGAGGAGCCCAACAATCCCTTTTTTCCTCTGTATCCTCTATCTCCCTTCCCCTCTGATCCCCGTCATAACCCCTCTACCACAAACCATGGTGACAGGAAGACCCCAACGCTGAGATCACTAAGTGGCCGTACTTTGCTGCTACTTTGACTGGCCCAATAGGATGAGGCAAGAACCTGCCACCCCCCAAGGCTGCTGCCAAGGTGCTGGGACTTTGGAACTAGTGCTAACCGTGGAGGGCTGCCCCTTGGCAGGACCCTCTGGCAGGGAGATGGTTCTACCTGAATATGGCTGTCTCCCTGTTCCAGGTTTGTGACTCGACACTGAGTGAACCTTCTTCGTCTCTCGGGGTGCAGATCTCCACAGGCGTCTTTGTGTGTACCTCCTTGTGGCCAGTCACGGCCTGTCTCCGAAACTTGAGTGTGTGCCCGGCAGTGGTGTCTGCTGTCCCTGGCATGGCTCCGCTTGGCTGGGAGGCCCGGGCCCACTATGGCAGCCAGGGTGCCATTGGACCTCTGAGCTGAGGCCCAGAGCTGGGGCAGGGGGAAGGGAATGGGGGAACAGGGCTTCCACTGTGTCCACTCAAGGAACCCAGTCATCAAAAGGACTTTATGCAGTAAGTTTGAGAACATGCTTGCAGGGAGACAAGCTGCAGGAGTCAGAGTAGACGGCCCGTGACTGGGGCGTGGAACTGCCACACACATGCATGTGCACACACACATACATGTACACACACACACACACACGAGGGTACTTCAAAAAGTTCATGGAAATACTTGTATCATCTTTTAATTCTATTTTTCCATGAACTTTTTGAAGTACCCTCGTACTTATACAACCATACACACACATACACATATACACACAATACATACACATATACACACATACGCACATGTACACATGTACACACATACACATAGGCATACACACACACATGTATGTGTATACACATACACAAACCTACATACACATATATACATGATACATACACATATACACACGATACCCACATGTACACACATACACACATACACATAGGCATACACACACACATATGTATATACACATACACAAACCTACATACACATATATACATGATACATACACATATACACACATACACACATGTACACACATACACATAGGCATACACACACATGTATGTATATGCACATACACAAACCTACATACACATATACAGACGATACATACACATATACACACATACCCACATGTACACATGTACACACATACACATAGGCATACACACACATGTATGTGTATACACATACACAAACCTACATACACATATACACACGATACATACACATATACACACGTACACACACACATAGGCATACACACACACATGTATGTGTATACACATTCACAAACCTACATACACACGATACATACACATATACACACATATGCACATACGCACATGTACACACATACACACGCAGAGCCACAGTGGTTGCTCCAAGACTCTGACACCAGTCTGTCTGGGTTTGAATCTCAAATCTGTTCCTTACCAGCCAAATTACCTTGGCCCAATCCTTAACCCCCTTGGTGCCTCAGTTTCCTCATCTGTAAATAGGGGATGACATTAAGAGTAACTGCCTCCTGGCATTGCTGTGGGGGTTAAATGTGATCGAACTCGGAAAGTGACGTACACAGAACCTGGCGCGCTGGGTCGGGCTTTGCAGCCGTTTGAGTCTCCATGGAGGAGTGGGGTGAGGAGGAAGGGGGATCCTCCAAGAGGCGACTGAAGCTCCAAGTCCCCAAGACAAGTGCCCCTCATGGGTCTCTCACTGGTGACAGCTGACATAACCCAACTGGACACGGGGAGTGGGAAGGCCCTGCCTCCCCTTAGCGTGCTGCCCAGCCTGGACATCAGCCTCCCTTTGATTCCCCCAGCTTCAAACTAAGACCTAACTGAAGACCGGGTCGTAAAAGCAGCAAAATCAGCCCAGAGTGAAACCAAAACTAAATGCTCTGGCTCCAGAAACACACCCCAACTCCCTCGAGCGCAGTGCCCGGGGACAGGCCACCGGAGCCGGTGGCTCCTGCTGCACCTCAGCCTCACCGCAGCCCTGCAGGGCCCGGGCCACTGACAGGTCAGAAGGGCCGCAGCCTCCTGCACAGAAGTCTGACCCTTTCCTTCCAGAGCGAGGACCCCAGGGCTCTGAGGCCAGAGAGAGAGGGGGAGAGAGAGAGAGACAGAGAGAGAGAGAGAGAGACAGAGAGAGAGAGAGAGACAGAGAGAGGGAGAGAGAAAGAGGAGAGAGAGACAGAGAGAGAAAGAGAGAGACAGAGAGAGAGAGAAAGAGAGAGAGAGAGAGACAGAAAGGGGGAGGGAAAGAGGGAGAGAGGGAGAGAGAAACAGAGAGAGAGACGAGACAGAGAGAGAGAGAGAGACAGAGAGAGGGAGAGAGAAAGAGGAGAGAGAGACAGAGAGAGAAAGAGAGAGACAGAGAGAGAGAGAAAGAGAGAGAGACAGAGAGAGACAGAAAGGGGGAGGGAAAGAGGGAGAGAGGGAGAGAGAAACAGAGAGAGAGACAGAGGGAGGGGGGAGGGAGAGGAAAGGGAGAGAAAAGCGCAGACAGAGGCGAGGGGAAGGGACAGCAGCAGAGGGGGACGACAGGGACAGCACATGCCAAGGGCCAGCGAGGCGGCAGGGACCCAGCTGAGCCGCAGCAGCCTGCAGCGCTGAGGGGCTCCCACGCCTCCGGGCTGGGGCAGCGGCCGTGAGAAGGGGCCGTGGGGTCGCAGGAGGACAATGGTGACCTGTCCCCACTCTGAAGGCGCTGGGCCTGGCGGGGAGCCGGGAGGCAGCCCCTGGAGGCCGGGTTGAGACCCGCCCCAGGCTTGAGGCCCAGCGTGGCCTCTTCACAGGCAGCAGCGAGGACCTGAGAGCAGGGCTGGGTAAAAGCCACCACCTGGGTAAAAGCCACCGCGGGTCGTCATAAGCGCTTCCAGGCCGTTCCATTGTTAACCACGTGCGTGTGCTTCTTTGATGAAGAGAATTATTTAAGCCAACGGCGAGAGCTGGGAGCAGGCTTCGCGCTGGACAAGGCTTCGAGGTCACCTCCACCCGGGCCCGGCCACAGGCCCTCCAGGGTGGCCCAGTCCTCGCCCCCAGCCCCCCGCCCCGGGGCCGTGCCTGTCCCTCCTCCGGCCTGACCTCGAGTAGCGCCTGCGACTCTCTGTGTCTCCTGCCTCTTCAGCGCTGAGTTGGCCCCGGCCTGGGGTGAGGGGTGCGGACGCCTGAGCCTCAGCCCTAGGCCGGGGACACCATGGTTCACACGTGCCACACTCGCCCCGAGCGACCCCGGCACAGCACAGCAGGGAGCAAGGCCAAATGAGCCCGCCCCGACCCACCCACGTGTCACTTGCCCTCTGAGTGCCAGCGTCCTCATCCGTGAGCGGGAACAGCGGCCACACAGGCGCGGTGGCGAGGGCGCGCGACGGCCACACCTGAGCTCCGTGCCTCAGTGCCCGTCCACGTCTTCTCTCCTGCTCCTCCTCTGTGTCGTCCTTGCTGCAGTCTCGAAGCTCCATGTCCACACACCTGCGTAACAACGTGGGCCTGTGCCACCCTCTCCCTCCACTGCCACCTGTCCCCGTCTCCGTCCCCCCCACACACTCTTCTTTCGGCCAGAGCTGCTTCTCCTCCTCCTGAGGCTGGACCAGTCCCACCCCGATGGGGCTCAGGCAGAGGGTGGCGGCCTGCGGCCCGGCCTCCGCTCCTCCACTGGCCCCAGGGAGCACGGATGGAGCCGGCCCGCCTGTGAACGGGTCACGGACGCCACGGAGCCCCCAGCCCAGATGGGAAGCGAGCCCCAGATGGGCACGGCCCGGAGCCCCCAGAACAGGCCCTCGGTCCTGAGTGGTGACCCATCGTAAGGCCCCGGGCAAGGCACAGCCACGCTCCCCGGAGCTCCGAGGAGCCGAGGAGCAGACGCGCCTGGGGCTGGCCAGGGAGAGGACGGAGGGGACAGGCCAGGCCCCAGCCCTCGCCCCACGCCCGCGCCGTCCCCTCCACTGCTCCACGACGCGGGCTCTCCCGGGTCTGAGGCCCCCAGCTGTTTCCTGCGTGGGGTCCGGGGACCTCCGGCCACCTCTGCACCTGGCCAGCACCTGTGCCCCCTCCAGGGCAGCGCAGCTCACCCGCCTCAGAGAGGCCTCTCCTCGTCCCCGTGGACACAGCGCTCCGCCAGCCTCGTCTCCCATGGCCCCGTCCCCTCACAGCACTGACCGCGACTTCTAGTTATTCAGCAACTGCTCCTCCCTATCGGACTGTCAGTTCCCAGATCTCATCCTTCCTGAGTCTTCTCCAGCTTCGTACACGGCAGTCCGCTCTGCTCACAGCCGAAGCCACGCACCCAGGGTCACTCGTGACACATGTCTCACACCGTCCTCCTGTGTGCGGGAAGACCCTGTCCGACTCCACTTTCAGGCGACATCCAGGACCCAGCCTCTCTTCACCTCCTCCCACCTCCTGTGCCCAAGATGTCACGGTTTCTCCACTGGGCTGTGGCTCTGGCTCCCCACGTGTGTCGCTTCAGTTGACTCTCCACAGAGGAGGCAGAGAGGTGATTTCAGTCTAATTCAGAGCAGATTATTCCTCTTCCCACACCCTCTAGGCTTCTCTTCTCATGCAGAGTAAAATTCAAAGTCCTTTCCGTGGTCTTCAAGGCCCTGAGAAAACTGGACCTGCGGTCAAAGAGCATGGTCCCTTGTCCTCCCTTCAACCCAGCCACGCTGGCCCCTCACCTCTTCCATGAACACACCAAGTGATTCCCACCTTACTGCCAGGTGCTGTTCCCTCTGCATGGAATGCTCTGTCCCCCAAGATCCATGTGGCCTGCTCCCTCACTCCAGCAGAACTCTGCCCAAAGAGCACCTTGTCGGAGAGGTCTTCCCTGCCATTCCTCATCCCCTAACCCTACCCTGCTTGCGCACCATACTAGAGTATGCATATTTATTTGCTTATTTACATGTGGTCTGTCTCTCTCTGCTATAGTTTTAGCACCGTGGAACCACAGACTTTTTTTGGTTCATAACTATATCCTCAGTGCCTGAAACAGCATCTGACATATAGTAGATGCTTAATAAATATTATTTAAATAAATGGCTAAGGGGCCGACCCTGTGGCTCACTTGGGAGAGTGCGGCGCTGGGAGCGCCAAGGCTGTGGGTTCGGATCCTATATAGGGATGGCCGGTGGGCTCACTGGCTGAGCGCGGTGTGGGCAACACCGTGCCGAGGGTTGCGATCCCCTTACTGGTCACAAAAATAAATAAATAAAAATAAATAAATGACTAAGACCTCAGTAACTCTTTGTTGAACGAGTTAAATAAACGTCTCTATTTGTTGGGCATTAAAACAGATTGGGAGTCACAGAAATAAAACAATTCCCTCTTCTAGGACCTTTCATCCTAGGGGAAGAGCCAAATATGTCAACCGTGAACTTATGTTAGTGAGACAATATTAAGGGTGCCAATGACAGGAGCAGCAGCAAGCCCAGGGGAGCAGGCCAGCTCACGCCACCGAGTTAGTCGTCTGTGCCAGGCAGGGGGGTTTCTCGCGCCAGTCCTCAGACTTTTGACCCCAGCTGGGTGTCCTACAACTCAATTCAATTCTGACCGTACGTGAAGTCAGTACAGACTGCACAAGTTAAGGGGCTCAGTTCCCCGTGACTGTCCCCCCTTCAGAGGCCAGTCACAAGTCCCAGGACACCTGTACTTCTGGCTATGAATCAAGGGTTTCAACGACCCCTTCCTCAGGTTAGATGATTTGCTAGAATCGCTCACAGAACTCAGGAAAACACTTTACTTACGTTTGCTGGTTTATTATAAAGAATACAACCCAGGACTAGCTAAATGGACAAGACACACAGAGCAAGGTACAGGGGGCGGTTAGGGCACGGAGCTTCCGTGCTCCCTCTGGACGCCTCCTGGTTGGAGTGCTCACCAACCCAGAAGCTTTCTGAGTCTCACTGTTCAAGAGTTTTCGGAGAACTCAGTCACCAGCCTCACCTGTCTTCTTTCCACAGGTTGGGGGGTGGGGTTGAAAGTTCAAACCCTCTAATTACTTGGTCTTTCCAGTGACCAGCCCCACTCTGAGGCTCTCTCAGGGCCCTGCCCTAAGTCACCTCATTAGCATAAACTCAGGTGTGATTGAAATGGACAAAACGTGCTCCTATCTCTCAGGAAATGCCAAGAGTTTTAGGATCTCTGTGTTAGGAACCAGGGACTAAGACCAATATATGTTTGGATTATAACCACACAGACATATAACTCCCATCATCACCACAATCCCCTGAAGTAGATACTCTATTTTATTCCCCCTGTCCCAGATGAGAAAACTGAGATCTAGCTAAATTAAATGACTTTCCCAAAGTTACATGATCAGTAAAGCAAAGAGGCAGGACTTGAATCTAGCTGTGCTCACAGTGCAAAAATTATCTTTGTCTGGGAGAATATGAGTAGATTCTACTTAAAGGGGAGTTGGATTTTAACAGAGACAGAGATTCTGGCCCTTTCCTGTGGGAGTGTCTAAATTACACACAGGGACCTTGTGTGTGGCAGAATCCGATCACCAAAGAGAAGCCGTCGCAGGCCCCAATATTGATCTGGGCAGCTTCCCACGGTTCTGATTCATTCCTTCTGATTGTGGCACGAGCTTTGCTCTGTCGTGAACACTCAGTGTGAATGTCCCAACAGGACAGGCAGCTCAGCGCAGTCCCCATGGGGAGATATGGAGCAGGGAAAAGAGCTCGGGGACCACCCAGTGGAGCCGTCCTGGGAGGGGGGTGGGGAAGGGGGGCCGCAGGCACTGTGCCTCCCCTCGTCACTCTGAGCTAATGGAACCCTGGAGACATGCCACGTTTGCACCGTCGATCCAATTATGGGCCGTTATCCACAGTTGACCTGGGTCTGTGCTGTCAGGATTCTGCCTCTGAAAGACAATGAGGCACAGAAGGGAGACAGAAAATGTAAAAATCAAAAGGTGGCCAGCCTGGGTGGGGCCCTCAGACAGGCCTTAGAAGAGAACAGGGCCTGGTGCTGGGAAAATGGTAGCCTCTGCAGTCGCAGGTACCTACACGTGTTCATAGTCTCCGTGTAGTCTCCGTTCACCCCGCGCTTTCTCCTCACTTGGTAGTGAAGCTTCTGCCTTCCCGACTCTGCTAGGGAAATAAGCAGAGACCCCTGCTCCCACCACCACCTGTGGTTTGGGAGCGCACATCCTTAAAGGTTGGGCTCAGAGAGGGCCCGGGAATCAAAGTAAGAAAACCTCAAGGGGAAGGGACACTCCTGGCGGAATTGTTGAGGGCTCTTTCCTCCCTGGAAATTACAGAGTATGGCACTGGGAATACCTGCTCCCAGTCTCAGTTCTATTCCTTCCTAGCTGTGTACCCCTGGACAAGCTACTGTTCAGGGTCCCCGCCTGTTAAAACAAGTGTCCTCACCCTGTGTGAAGACTAGATGAGCTAACTCTTGTAAAATGTGCTCTACTGGGTGCCCAGCACACGATAAGCACTCGGTAGGTGTCAGCTCTCCCGTGGCCCTCCGTGGTAGCTCTGGTCCACTCCAGCTTTGGAAAGGTCAGCTAGCAGCTAGCCCCTGGCAAAGACAAACTCCTTTTGAAAGGAAGAAAGTACACAGGCACCCCCAGACCCTGAAGGGAACAGGTCTAGTACAGTCAGGTAGATTCCACTTCTGCCCTAGATTGCAGAAAAACTTTTGATAAGGCCCCTCCCTAGCTCTTGTCAGAATTCAGCCCTGTCTCCTTGATCATGGTCCCTTGACCTGACCTCTGTGGAAGAGCTTATCACCTATCAAGGTGCATTTAATTGGTCAGGTTCCCTAGCCAGACTTTCTGAGGGAACTAAATTTGAGTCATCTTTTTAGCTCAAACAAACCTCAAGACAAAGAGTCTGATGTGAGCATCTCGTTCACTCCTCTCTGCATCTCCGTGGACAGATAGGCAGGAAGCTTCCTGCAGGAAAGGCTTTGAGTGGCTCAGGGAAGAGAGCACTTGAGAAGGAACCAGAAGGTACATTCCCACCCGAATTCCAGACTCTTCACCTCTCAGTGACTCGATTTCCTCGTCTGTACTTGCAAAACTAGGAAAGTAACCCCCGCCCCATTTACCTCCTTGGGTGGGTATAGAAGCCAAATACGGCGACCTTCAGGACAGGAGTGTTTGGTAAACGTCTTCACCAGGCACCGCATTCCCACCCATAGGGAAGCCTGGCCTCATTAAGTGTCATTTGGCCTCTATTCAGCCTCAGAGAGGGGTGTTACAGTGGAAATCCTTTCCAGACTTTTGAGTGTCTTCATTTAGCAAAAGGAAATCCTAGAAAAGCTGCGTGACCCAGGCCAGAGGCCTCTTCTCCTCCTCTGAGGAGTGATTCCCACCTGTGAGCAGGAGGGCTGGGTGGGCAGCCCTGCCCGTGGGCGGTGGCTCCACTCTCGACCCTTTCCTGAGGAATGCAGCCTCGGCCAGGGCTCCTGCTGGGGGAGTCCATTCCCCGGCTCCCTTCTTCCATTTGCAATCACTATTTATTTATCTTTGGAAGTTCAAGGAACCAGAGTCTGCAACTGGGAGAGACTTGTGGAGCCAGGGAGGGAAAATGAAGAGGCCACAGTCTGGGCGAGGGAGAGAAGCCACATCCCTGCAAAGGGGGGGATGGTAGACTTGGCTGACAGGCCACAGAGGCTGTAGAAATGTGCCCCACACGCCAGCAGAGCCAAGCTCAGGAAAGAAGGTGGTGGTCACCTTAGGGCCTTTGGTGGTTCGTTGAAGAATGGGAAACAGAAGTCCTGCCCTAACCCTGGCAGCTCCCCACTTAGCAGCAAAGGCTCTATTCAGTGGCAGAAAGGTCAGCCTTTGTGGGGAAACTGAGGCAGCAGACACCCTGGGCCGCAGTCTCCTCTGCCTGTCTCCAGCCGCGTGTCCAGCTTGCAGCCCATGAACACCCACGGGCAGTTTTCACGTCCTCCCCAGTGGTCAAGGTCAGAGCCTGCCCGAAGCCTTCGCAGATGGCAGCGCCCCTCCCCCACGTGCCCTCACTTGTTCTCATGCAATAATTGACATCTATAAACTAGGAGCAGGCAGGGCCCCATTATGACCCCAGAAATTAAGTTCCCCAGGATCTCAGGAGCTGGGTCCAGAACCAGGCACTGCTGAGAGGCAGAGCTGAGTCTAGAACGGGGGTCCCTGACTCACGGTGCAATGCGCTTTCCATACGCTGCCACGGACCCCTGCTCCCCTCTTGTCATTTTCCGTTGTTCCCACTCAAGGTCCCCAAAGACACACGCACACAGGGATGCTGAAGAAGTAGGAGGCAGGTCTAGCCGCGTCTGCGTTGGCCTTTGACCTCTCCTTGGCCGAATGACATGCACCCCCCGCTGGGCGAGGTCGCCGGCCTCGGCCTCGGAGGAGGGTCTGCTGCCTCCTTAGCCTTTCCCTGGCTTGTGTCCTGCGGTGGCCTCAGTCAGAACTCGAGGGCAGGCGCAGGGCTGTGAGAATGAGCGAGCCCCAGACTGGCCCATCGTGTCAGGCCCAGCGGAAACGTCGGAGCGCTGAGCCAAGGTCACCCACAACCTGGCGCACCAGACACCTCCAGCCACGCTCGCGGGTCAGGGACGCCCCGGAGCTCAGGGCTGCAGGCGGCGTGGGCGTGGGCGTGGGCGAGGGCGGGTGTCGTGGACCGTGACGGTGGACGGTGCAGAGGCCTGAGGTCGNCCCCCCGTGGCTCCCCGGCCTCCCCGCATGCTCCCCAGCCTCCTCCACGTGCTCCTCCTCGTGCTCCCCGGCCTCCTCCCCGTGCTCCCCGGCCTCCTCCCGTGCTCCCACGTCTCCCGGGGCCTTATCAACCCGACCCCAGGCCTCCTTAACGGGGGTTTCCAGTGCCGGCACCCGCGGGAGCTTTAGCGACCCGGCCACGTGCTCGCAGCTCCACGCACGCGGCGGGAGAGGGTCAGGCCCTGGGGCGGCCCTTCCTTTCCTGGCCTGGGTCTCGCCTCAAAGCCGCTTCCCCTTCCCTGTCCTCCTGACCCCGGTGGCAACGGCTTCTCCGTCGCCCCGTGCCCGGAGCTGGGGTGGCCCAGGCTGCTCGATTGTGTCCTGAACAATAGTCACGCCTCTCTGGTCGGGTGAGCTCAGAGCTGCCCCTTCCTGACAGGACGCGACGGGGCAGCCCTGCCGTGGCCGCCCGGCCTGCGCTTGCCCCGCTGCGGGTGTGTCCTGGGGGCGCGGTGCGTGCGCTGTCCCCGCTCCCTGCAGCTCAGCTGTGGGCACCCGTGGCCGCTCAGGACAGTCTCTCTGAGTGTCCACTGGCGTTTAAGGGTCCAGGCAGGCCTGTGCATTCCCCAGCCCACTTGGCGCTGGAGGAGAGAGATGCTTGCTGTGTGGAGTCGTGGAGCCAGTGTCCTCGGGAGTCCCAGCTGCACTGTGACAATTCAGCTCTGAGAGCGGGGGTGGGGGGTGGGGTGTGCACGCACACTCTGGTGGCCGCATATGTAGATGGATATGTGGGACGCTGTCTGCGTCTGTGTGGCAGGACTAGGGAACCCTAACACACCAAAGGCAGAAGAAAGTGGGGAAAGAAAGGTGAATTTGCAGTACATCTTAGAGGGAGCTGGCTGCCAATGCTTCCAGCCATGGCTAACTCCCATCAACCCCACTCCGTGGAGAGCGTGGGGCCAACTCTTGGTGAGAATATATTGTGACGGGTGGCAGCAAACGGGACTCCTAGCCCAACTTCCCATCCCAAACCCTCCCCAAAGAAAGGGCCCCCTTTTCCTCCGAGGCCACCACCCAGCGGGCTTATCCCTTCCACAGGAACAGGCCCCCACCCCCACCCCGCAACCTGGCCAGATATCCCCACAGGGACAAGGGACGGGGCAGGCCAGGGAAGCCCTTGAGAGCCTACTGGCCTGTCAGCCTGGAGTGTGACGGAGTCCCCAGCCGCGGACGTATTTTTTAGCGCCCCCCCAGCCTCCACATCATCCCGATCCTGAGGGCACCCCCTAGCTGGCTTCCGAAGGGAAAAGAACACANCCCGGGCCGGACTCGGGGGTCGCCTGGGTTTACCCGGAGGGTTGGTTCGTCCAGGTGGGGGCGCCATCCGCCCCCCGGAGCGTCCAGCCCCGCTTCCAGCCCGTGTCCACGGGGCCAGCGAGAGGGTGGGCTCGGGGGAGCCTGTGACTGGAATGCGGGACACCCCGGCGCCCTCCTGCCCCTCGGGCCCCTGTCCCGCCGCGGGCTCTGGCGTGGGGGCTCCTGCGTCCCTGCCGCCTCCTTCCCTCCCCTGGAATAACTCGAGCTGTGGCTGTTCCTCCGTCGACTAAGCGCAAAGACTGCGAGGAAAGACACGCAGTGGTGGGGGGCGACTGTGCTCCCCAGCCTCCTCCCGTGGCTCCCCGACCTCTTCCCGTGCTCTCGGGCCTCCCCCCCATGCTCCCCGACCTCCCCCCGTGCTCCCCGGCC
>NW_007730716.1:126322-129467 GCF_000696425.1 Galeopterus variegatus
GGGACGGGGCAGGCCAGGGAAGCCCTTGAGAGCCTACTGGCCTGTCAGCCTGGAGTGTGACTGAGTCCCCAGCCGCGGACGTATTTTTTAGCGCCCCCCCAGACTCCACATCATCCCGATCCTGAGGGCACCCCCTAGCTGGCTTCCGAAGGGAAAAGAACACAGGCTGTCCCGCAGCAGCACTGAGTGCGGCTCAGTGCGTCCAGCACACCCACCCCACCCCGGCACCTGGAGGAAGGAGGAAGAGAGGGCTGGAAAGGCCACAAAGCGAAAAAAGGCTGAGCACGAAAAGCTCTCCACGTGCACGGCGGGCTCGGCCTCCCGCCGCCTCCTGCAGGCTCTCCCCATCTTTTTATCCACACAGATTTGCCCTTTCACCCCTTAGCTTGTCACCTGGTACAGACAGCAGGACTTCGGCCAATCGTTTTTGCATTGTGGTTTTATCCTCCCTCTCCCTGTTCCCCTACACTCCCACTAAGAACCCCTTTTTTCTCCAGAATGTGCCCCCAGTTCCCAGGATTCCACTTGGGAAAGCCCGGCAGACGCTGAGTGCTGGGGACTGTGCAGGCAAAGAAAGTTCTAGATAAGGGCCTGTCTGCAGGGAACCTCCCTTCTGGACCCAGGGAAAGCCTGCCAGCAGTTCAAAAGCAATTCTGTTTACCTCGCTGGAAAACCCTTCCCCCAGCCCATTGCTGTCTCCACTTTGCCTTCTGTTTCTGTGGACTCCGTGCCCTCCCCTCCACCCTCTGCTGTTTTCTCTCCGGTGGATTTTCATTCGAAGTTATCCAGGAAAGCAGAGCTCTTGGCTTCCTTCCTGATCCCTCTGTCCCACCCCACGCCCCAGTCTCATGGCTGGTCTTCAGGCAGCTGTGGCCATGCATGCTCCTGTCCAGAGCAGGAGCCTTTATGGGCCTCCCCAAGGGGCAAGGTTTTCTTGTGGGTGGCTTGTTACAGGAGGAAGCTGGGTGGGAGGAGCTGCAGACCACTGTGACCCCCCCATGCACACTCCTGGGGAGCCTGAGAATAAGGAATTCCACGAAAAGACTGATAATAGATAAAGATAACTCCAGAAGGAAATCTCCTATGAAGACCTCCCAGGACATCTGAGCAGCCCCTCGGAGGATACCAGCCAGTGTCATAAATTCCTAGAACGCCTGCGCTGACCGGGGTCTTAGAGATAAGCCAGTGCAGCCCCAGCGTCTTACGGCTGAGCAAACTGAGGCCTGGAGAGGGATGTGGCCTTGCGGGGCCAGTGGCAGAATTAGCTGGTTGGGGTCTCTTAGCATTCCTGTCAGGTGAGGGCTTTGCTGTTCACCTGGCTGGCCCTGGGACACATTGGACACAAAATCTGCTTTTAAAAACCTGGTTCCTTCCCAGCAGGACCCAGGCCCTTCTGACGTGGGAACATTCCAGGCTGGGTGAGGAGGGGACAGGCATGAGACAGGTCACTTGGTATTCTCCGAGGACAGGCAAACCCGCCACCACGTAGGCTGCCCACCTAGGGGAGAAGGGGCGATTTGCCGCAGAGGTGCCAGCACTGTCTGGGTCTTTTGCTGGGAGTGTGGTGTTCTTGGTGGGGGGAGTTGGGGCAGCTGGGTTGGGAGGCCCCTTCGTGGCCCCTGTGCACAGATCTCCCTCGGGACCTCCAGCTCGGGACTGGGGCTCCCTTCGTGGCCCTCACCGCAGCCACCAGGATCCAGTTAGGGGAGTGTGGGGCAGAGAGAACCAACCGCCATGCACACAGCCTGAGGGCAGTGGAAAGACGCTGGTGTGGGGCAGGCCCAGCCGGCTTCGCCCGCCCCTTCCCTGCCACGCTCTCTCCCCCATATGGTTCTCATAAGGTCTGGGCTCAGAGACAGCAGCCAGAGGAAGTGGCTGTGTACAGAGAGCTTTTGTGAGAGAGGGAAGGGGGAGGGGAAGGAGCCAAGAGAAGGAAGGGAGGAAAGAGGGAAGAGGCCGAGACGCAGCCCGGAGACCCCAGCACGCTCCCTGAGCCTCGCGTGGTGCAGGGTCCTGCCTGCCTGAAGCGAGGCACCCAGAGGAAACCCACGTCCCTTCCTGACTCTGCTGCCCTACCTGCCAGAGAGGCCAGAGGAAGCCAGCTCGGGTCCCAGGGACCCCCGCAGTCCCCTCTCTGGGGCTCGTAGGGCTCCATCCTCTTGCGCAGGATGTCAAGGCCAACGGTTCCATCTCGGGAGTGCCCTGGGCAGTGCCCTTCGGAGCCCTCTGGGCTTCACTGGTGGAGCCCTTATCGTGCCATTGTCCTCAGCCCCAAAGACGGCACAGAGCACAGACAATTCAACCCCCAATGGATCCAGGACCCGGAAAGGGCCATTTGGCCTGAATTACTCAGCACGGGTGCGTGAGTCCAGCCACTCCTGAACCCCAACCCCAAGGACGTCCCTTCCTGCTGCTACTGTGCGTGGGGAGGGGCTGTGGCAACCCCTTGTCCTGGGGCTGAGACTGAAAATTTTCTCCAAGGGCACAGGCGAACCAGTGTAATTTGAATCTAACCAGAAATTGAACCTTAAATTTGGGGTCGTGTTTTTAAAGAGAGAGAGCGTTTCTAAGTTTATCTCCATGGGACTCCTTGGATAAGAACCCTTTCCTGAGAGAGAAGGTTCCAGCCACCTCTGAGTTGGTCTCTGTCCTTCCACTCCATGCGGGACTGGCTGCTGTCCTCACCCAAGCCCTCACCGAGAGGGGAGGCAGGTTCCCGAGCGCCACACAGCCGGGACCAGGCCCGCTGGCTCCCCCGTCACCCCCAGCCTCCCTGGGAGCAGCCGGAGAGCAGGGAAGGGAGAGGAAGGAAGTGGCCCTGGGCCGAGGAGCCAGAAGGAAAGTCCAGCGGCCACTAGGAAGGGCTGCTCCGAGGGGCTGTTTATTTTCATTCCCCCAGCCCAGCCGCTCTGTTCTATTTAGAGCTCAGACACCGACAGGACGAAGCTGCCTCCTCCACTTCCTCCCTGCTCTGGGGGGCCCCATCCCTCCAAACTCCAGAACGTTCCTTTGCTTTTAGGAATGGGCTATTGGGGGGCCAGGGAGGGGGAGCAGAGAAACTGTGGAGTGTAGCTCCCAGCAGCCTCCCAGGACCCGACTCTTGCCTCGATTTTCCCCTGGGAGCCAGGGAGGGGTGGGCGGGGGG
>NW_007730716.1:130179-136483 GCF_000696425.1 Galeopterus variegatus
CCCCCCCTCCGCCCGCTCCACCGCCCCCTCCTCCATCCCCTCCGCCGTCCCCTCCCAGGGCTCCCTGCGTTGCTGAGACTTGTGAGGTGCGGCAGAAACACCATGACTCCAGGCTTCAGGAGACTCAGTATCCAGGACGGGAATGGCCATCAAAGATAAGGCGTGGGGGTCTCCAGTCTAAACCCTTGTCTCACTGAGAAGGAAGCCCCCAGAGAGGGACTGACCAGCCCACGGACTCATGACCCCTACTCACCGTGTCACAGCTAGGCTCCAGGGCTCCGACTCCCAGTCGCCCCCACCACCTGTGTTTGCAGGTGGGAACGCAGAAGCAAGGCCAGCGAAGGAAGGGGAGGGACGGGAGGCAGCACAGAGACATCTGGACACTCCGAAGCTTTCAGGCCTCTCGGAGGCTTTACCATGGGGGGTCCCAAACGGTGACACTGCCCCAGGCAGCAGAAGTCGCAGAGTGTCCTCTGTCCGCTATGCTGACTAGAACAGTGTTTTTTGATTAAAACGCAGGCACTCTCTCTGTCCTAGAAGTTTGAAAGGCCTCAAAAGTAACACTGCCTTCTGTCACCTGAGTTGGGTTGCTGAGACATAGAAAAAGTTAGCAGACAGAAGGAGATCAAAATCTAGCTTATTACCGATAAAAGCTACATTGGAAGAACTGGCTTAGAGGTTCAGCAACAATGGGTTTAGTCAGACGTGCCCACCCGGTGGGCATCCTCGGCCCACTGCCACCCTGGGAGGGCCAGGGCCCTCAAGCCACACAGCTCTGCAGGCAGGCAGATCCAGTGTCTCTTCCCACACTGACCCAGCAGAGAAGGCATCCCTGGGGACAGAGCAAGGGTAATCCACTAATCCATTTTCCTCCACGTGGATACATGAGCTGGGGAAAGGGGGTCCCCCCCCAATAATGGCCTAACAAGTACAAGTGTACTTATGGGGATGACTGTACAAAATCACTGCACAGACTATTTGAAATCAGACTGACCCAGGAAGTGTGAGGCCTGTGGTCTCTGAAGTGTTCTTCCAAGTTCTTCCAGGTGTTTTCCCTCGGTCTCCTGCACTACCTGGGACAGCCTCGGGCGATGTGACCCCCATGGGGGTGGTGTCCCAGAAGGGCTGTTCTGTGGAGCCAGGTCAGCTCAGGGAGGGAGGGATGCTCTCTTTGGTGTTGGGAATGAAGGAGTGGCACAGAGAGGGGAATTGGAGGCAGAAGGAAACTGCCCCTGACTTGGGAGGACCTGGGCTTAGCAGTGAACCTCACATCTACTGAGCACCCCCTTCCCTGGAGCTCTGCCCTTCCATTTACTCATGTGGCACCCACGGTGCTTTCTGGCCCCTGCCAGGAGGTGAGCATCCCAGTCCCTGCTCAAATTGACCTTATGTCCCATGATGGAGACTGAGATACAGGCTCACAAAGCTGGACAGGATCAGAGCTCTAAATAAAACTTCTAGGGGGGAAGATCAAGGACTGATTTATACTTAGGTAAAAAAACTGATAGCAGATTGATCCTTTCAGGTCTATTTATATTTAAAAAGAAGCCTGGGCCGGCCCGGTGGCGTACTTGGTCGCTTGGGAGTGCGGCGCTTGGGAGCGTGGTGGCGCTCCCGCCAAGGGTTCGGATCCCATATAGAGATCGGTCCGCTTGCTGGTTGAGCGCAGTGTGGGCGCGACACCAAGGGTTGCGATCCTGTTGCCGGTCACGGTGCAGACGTGACACCGAGGGTTGCGATCCCATTACCAGTCACAAAAAAAGACAAAAAGGAAAAAATAAATAAATAAATGAAAAGAAGCCTGCTTTCTCCAAAAAAGTTTGGCTCCCCAGTGAAGGGATTTGAGGCTATGTGTGGAGGAACTGTTTAAGGTGGATTGGGGGTAACTTCCCAGCTTGCGAAAATCAGGTGGACACGCACACACACACTCACACACAAGCACTCCGCTGTGTCAGACACATCTCCTCCACCTTGTGTGAATGGAAGTTTGTAGAGACTCTGTCTCATTTATGTTTATGGTACTAGCATGTTACACAGGGCTGAGCACACAAAAGTGTTTGGAATGAACGAATGAATGAATGAATGAATGAAAAAATATCCGGTTGTGATGGTTACAGTGAACTCCATGCCTTGTACTTAAGCTAGGGTGCTGGGGCCCCCAAAATCCTCATCAGGGCACACTGATCGTCCACCACCAACACCTGGAGCACCTTTTCATAGGCTCTGCCTCCAGATTTGGTCCCAAAGCCGTAGACTCCCCCATGGTCAGTCCTTCCCATTCCAGCCCCAATTTCTTGGTTCTGCCTGCTCAGCACTCAGATGGGGAGCCCTTGTAGTGAGGGTCGGTTAGAGAAAAGGAGACGAGACCTACCAGAGAAGGCAGGTCAGAGCAGGAGTCACTGCCAGACTCTCCCTAACCCTAACTCCCTCGTGAGGACTGTTTCCTCCAGCCCTGCCTGCATGGCCCAGCTTCCAGGCCGAGTTCAGGGGCAATCTCAGGCCAAGCTCCTATAAAGCCTGGGGAAGGAAGTCCCTACCTGGGTCTCCTTCTGTTACCAGGAGGTGTTCAGGGCTGATCGGACAGGCTTCTAGCCAAAAGGAAGGGACAGACAGAGTATAGGAGTGTGAAAGCACGGTGCATGTCCTCTCCAGCATTTACGTTCTCTGCAGTCAGTCCCTACCTGGGTCTCCTTCTGTTACCAGGAGGTGTTCAGGGCTGATCGGACAGGCTTCTAGCCAAAAGGAAGGGACAGATAGAGTATAGGAGTGTGAAAGCACGGTGCATGTCCTCTCCAGCATTTACGTTCTCTGCAGTCAGACTGAACAGGACGGACGTGAAAGGCAGCCTGGGAAGGAAGGGAGCCCCAGAAGGGCAGCCTTCAGCCTGAGGGCATGTGCTGGAGCGGGCCGTGCGCAGCCCAGCTGGCGTTCTCACTTTTGGGGTCCTGCTCTCATACCGACCATACTAAAATGTACCCACATTCTTCTTTAAATATAGTAATTATTGCTAACTGACATAGTATGGCATTTGGAAGCTATGTAATAGAGCATTTATTAATTTCCAGCATTTATATTTTAGAGGCAACGATTAATTCTTAGGTTTCAGATGTCTTTGTGGGCACTGCGCCTGCAGGACAGGCTGGGAGCCCTAGCTTCACCTGGCTGGTTCAGGGTGGGTTATGGGCTTCAGCAAGCAGGACGCTCTCTCACCCTCACTGACTGTCTCCCTAAGACACTGCCAAGCTGCAGCAGCAGGTGTTGGAGACGGGGCCTTCCCAGACTCTAGGTACATGGGGATGGCCTGAATCCACTGAGGCCCCAGGATCAGACTCCCTGGAGGCCATAGATGCTCAGTGGCTCAGTGTCCAGAGATGTGGTCATTGCCTCTGTGTGGTTTGGGGGAGGGTGACCTGTATGACTCTTTCTGCACATGTGAGAACCATTTAGTTCAGGCATGTACTGGCTCCACGCCCCACAGAGCAGTGCCCATGTGACCCCTGCAGGGTCATCTTTGATGTCTGGGTGGTATCTAGCGAGTTCCTGTGGCTGCCCAGAGGCCACAGGGCCTCTCTGTAGACGCCAGCCACTCACTCCCTTGGCTTCCAACCTCATTAGTGGTAAGTCTGCTTGCCTCTCTTACCCAAAATAGGACCCCAGCCCGGAGAGAGTTCTGGAATGGACTTGGTGTGCTCCCCCTCTTTGGTCAGCTCTCAAACTCTGGAATAGAGAATGAAGGACTCCAGGGGCTGGCTGTCCTTCCCGTGAAAGGGGATGTTGGGGTAGGAGGAGGCCAGCCAGGGCTCTGTGGACCAGAGTCGGTGTGGTTGGGAAGGAAGCCCACCTGGCTGGCGAGGTGTTTCTCTAGGAGGGTGACAGGGGCCAAGGATGCACTGAGTCTGCAACAGCTGGGTGGAAATGTGGGGCCCAACTGTGTGCCCGCCCTGCCTGCTCCCCTCCCGTGAGAAAGGCTGAAGTTGTGGGAACGTTTTTCTTCCCATTGGATGAAGCTCTGTGTGTGTATGTGTGTGTGTGTTTTCATCCACCCCATTAGCAGCCCCATAACTGCCAGCTTCCTGTCTGCCCCTAAAAAACGCCAGACCCATTCACTTTCTGTCCCAAATCTAGCCTGACTTCTCCTCCCCAAGTAGACCTACAAGGGGGCCCGGGGAAAATCAAATCAACACGTGTAATTGAGGCCACTCTGTGGATAACCAGGTCTAAAGTAAATTTCCTCAGACCTCTTCAGGTTGTTACGGCCAAAAGATCCAATTCTGGGTATCTGGGGACTCAAATCATACAGCGATCTGCCTCAAATCCTCTCAAAAGCTAGAAAAGCATCTAGAAGGGGCCCGCTTGCAGGAGAAGCATGAAAAGCCATTTGCCCTGTCCCTGCATTGGGGAGTGGGACAGAGAGTGGGGGGTCAGGGCTGTGTTCTCTGCAGCCAGAAAAGATCTGATCTCGAGACTCGAGGGGCTGGAGTTGTGCCGGGCTAGCGAGGCCGGAAGCGTGGGCTGTGGCTGACCCCCACCCTGCTCGGCCCTGTCCTCCCAGCACACACAGGCTGCCTCAGAGGCAGGAGAGAGGGGCCTGCAGGAGGTGGGCTCAGGACGGAGTGGGCTGGGACGTGGCTGGGAGCTCCCACCGTGAAGACATGAGTGCACGGCCATGTGGCTGGCCTGGACTGAGACGTGCTGGAACAGTAGACACGTACCACATGCCAAAGACTTGTACGAAAAGGAAAATCTCTCATTAAAAATTTTGCAGGGCCGGCCCGGTGGCGCACTGGAGAGTGCGCCACTTGGGAGCGCGGCGGCACTCCCGCCAAGGGTTCGGATCCCATGTGGAGAACGGTTCCCGCTCACTGGCTGAGCGCGGTGCGGGCGCAACACCGAGGGTTGCGATCCCCTTACTGGTCAGTAAAAAAGACAAAAAAAAAAAAAGGAAAAAAAAATTTTTTTTGCATATCCATTGCATATTGAAATGATAATATTTTGGGTACATTGGGTTAAATAGAATATATTATTAAAATTAGTTTTAAACTTTTTTAATGTGGCTACTAGAAAATTTTAAGTTACATATGTGGCCTGCATTGTATTTCTGTTGGCCACCCTGAGTTAAAGATTTGGTACGTGAGAGGGGTGACAGGGTAAAGGCTGAAGAGTCTGGAGAATGTGGGAGCCCCCCCAGCACCGCCTCCAGACCCCTCTGGGCAGGGCTCTCCAACGGGGGTCTCAGGTTTTAATCTTGGGGATTTGGGAGTTGGGAATTTTTTAATATTCTGTTTTCAATGCAATGATCTTTTTTTAAAAAAACCTTCTTACATAAAAAAATCTTTCGTAGGTAATTTTGAGGTAATATTTTTATGAGGAGGCATTTTCCTAGTGAAAGATTTTTAAAGTCAGTGTTTCTCAAATCAGAATCCTCGGACATACCCCGGGAAAGAGCTTTTCCCCCCCTCCCTGTAACAGGCCCATACGCTGCTCAAGTCTGAGACAGAGTGTCCCCGGGCTTGCTCCGTGGATGGGCTGTGGTCATCTGCGAGCCTGTGCCTCGGTCCCTTCACACCCCCTCCTGTCCCTCTCCCTCTCCCGGCGGCAGGCCAGTCCTTTCCCCTTCCCCTGCCCAGCGACAGGACAGTCCCTGGGAGAGCCCTGAGAGCTGGGCGGGGACTGGAATGGGTGTCTTTCCCCACCTGACAGCTCAGAACGCCTCCCCGACGTGCCCCAGGAGACCGAGGGGTCCTCTGGCCTTCCCTGACCTGTAATGCCAGCTCCGGGGTGCACGGAGGGAGTGAACTGGGGGTGGGTGAGGCGGGCTTTGATTTAAAAGTCGGGTCGTTCACAACATTAAGAGCCTCGGATCCCCACCGAGTAAAGTGTAAAGTGAAATAAAATTGTCTTAATCCACAGAATGAGAATGAAGTTCACACAAGCTCTAATTTTTAACACAATGACTCCTGTGATGTACTTTTTGGAATATCTGGGTTGTGTGTGTGTGTGTGTGTGTGTGCGTCCGCGTGTGCGTGTGCGTGCGTGCGCGTGTGCGTGTGTGAGAGCGCATGTGTGTGTGCGTATGTGTGTGTGCGCGCGCGTGTGCGTCTGCGTGTGTGTGCATGTGTGTGTGCGCGTGTGTGTGTGCGTGCGTGTGCATTTGTGTATATGTGCGTGTGCGTGTGTGCGTGCGTGCGTGTGTGCGCGTGTGCGTGCGTGTGTGTGCCTGTGCGTGTGTGTGTGTGCGTGCGTGTGTATATGTGTGTGTGTGCGTGCGTCTGTGCCTGTGTGTGCGTGTGTGTGCGTGCGTGCG
>NW_007730716.1:136672-150110 GCF_000696425.1 Galeopterus variegatus
TGTGTGTGCCTGTGCGTGTGTGTGTGTGCGTGCGTGTGTATATGTGTGTGTGTGCGTGTGTGCGTGTATATGTGTGTGTGTGCGTGCGTCTGTGCCTGTGTGTGCGTGTGTGTGCGTGCGTGCGTGTGTGTGCGTGTGTGTATATGTGTGTGTGCGTGTGTGTATGTGTGCGTGTTCGTGCGTGCGCGTGTGCGCGTGTGCGTGTGTGTGTGCGTGCGTGTGTATATGTGTGTGTGTGCGTGTGTATATGTGTGTGTGCGTGTTCCTGCGTGCGTGTGTGCGCGTGTGCGTGTGTGTGTGCGTGCGTGTGTATATGTGTGTGTGTGCGTGTGTATATGTGTGTGTGCGTGTTCCTGCGTGCGTGTGTGCGCGTGTGCGTGCGTGTGTGTGTGTGCGTGTGTGTGTGTGTGTGCATGTTCGTGCGTGCGTGTGTGCGCGTGTGCGTGCGTGTGCGTGCGTGTGCGCGAGCATTTTAGCAGCCCCGCTCCCCCCTCCAGCCACCTTCACGCCCTCTGGGAAATGTCCCGTTGGAGGGACGTCCGGCAGGAACGGGAAGGGTAGGAGCGGCCTGCGTGGAGGGCGAGAAGGGAGGAAGGAGATGAGGTCACAAAGCCCCTTGCACTCACTCCCGCCTCCAGCCTGGCCGCCGTCTGTTCTCCAGGAGCTTCTGGAACGTCAGACGTCTGGGCCCCGTCCCCGCCCGGCTTGGTCCGTGCCCCCAGCACTTCCGGGAGTCCCGGGCAGACCCGGCCACTCCTCCTGTGCCCCGTCCCCGCCCGCGGCCCTGTCCCTGCTGCACCTCCGGCCCCCAGGCCAGCTCCCCAGCAGCAGAGCCGGGCAGGAGAGCTTGGGCTGAGAGGCTCGTTAAAGCTCTGGAAGGAGCCGAGTGGGTGGGCGGAGGTGAGAGCGGGACAGGCTCGGGGGGCGTGGGGCCCCTTCCTCCTCTCCTGAACACGAGCGACCAAACGAACAGAACTGTGACGGGGCAGGGCAGAGGCAGGGCAGAGGCCGAGGCCCGGGCTCCATCAGCCTAAAAGGCCAAGGCTGTGGACAGGCGTGGGGAGACAAGGGGACAGCGACACACAGCCCCGGGCTCTCAAGCCCTCAAGTGGGGCCTTCGAGGGCCAGGAGTGGTCACATTCGGGTGAGGTCCTCAGCTCACCGGCCGAGGAAGGGCAGCTTCTCCCACCTGCCGCCGGGCCTGCTGGGCTTCCTGCTCCACCTGGAGCCGGATCCCTGAGCCCGTTCAGGTCATTCTCCCACCACCATCCTCGGAGCAAGGACAGGGCTGTGCAGGGCACCGTGGGGTCGGTCCCGGGTTCCAGAGCAGACAGGTGGCGTCACAGCTTCACATCGGCTCAGCCCACCTGTTCGTGGAGCCGCAAATCCGATCCAGTCTGTGGGGAGGCCCAGGGCAGGTGAACGGTCTGCCCGGAGCGTTCACCGGCTGCTCCCTGCATCTCCCGCGGTGGAGGGGCTGCCGTCGGCCACAGCTCCGGGGGCACCATTTACACGGAGAGCCACAGAGCTCGAGGGGCGGGGCTGGGTCCCCAGGCCACGGTACTTTCCAGTGTGACAGCACCTTCTCCTGCCTGTGTTCTCCCTGTCCCCTCAGGCTCTTGAGCAACAACAAGATCACCGGGCTCCGCAACGGGTCCTTCTTGGGACTGTCCCTGTTGGAGAAGTTGTAAGTGCCGGGCAAGGTGGGAAGGAGGTGGGGCTGGGGGCGCTGAGGGACAATGAGAAGCACGAGGACTCGGTGACCCCAGAACCTGCTGGCTGAGCAGGGCCCAGAACCAGAACCACGGGGACCATGCCCAGGGCCTGACCCCCAGGTGCAGGACAGACAGGGGCAGGCCTGGGAGCGACGCAGGGAAACCTCGCCGGTCTGGGCAGGGACGGGGCGCAGGGAAGCTCATTAACGCTCTTTAATGAGCAATTAGCTGGGAGGGCCGAGCCCTTTCGCTGGCCTCCTCCGCCCAGCTGGGAGCCCAGCATGAAAGGGCTGAGGGAGGCTTAATGTGATTGTGGCCTCTTTCCTCCTTCCCTAAAAACAAATCAACAAACGAAGCCCCGAGGGGCAGAGTTCTGGGCTGGAGGGGGAGGCATTGACCATTTTCAAGCCTCCCCCTGAGTCCCACCCTCGTCAGAGCCACATTCGCAGGAGCGTCCTTCAGGCTGCCCCACAGCCCAGGGCGGCAGGCCTTGGACTCAGGAATGCAGGGCCCTGCTAGCCCACGAGAGTCTGTCCCAGAGCTGGAGGCCCCGGAGGTCTGGTGGGGCCAGCCTGTGGAGCAGGGTTAGTGAGGAGGAGCCAGCGGCGCGGGAGTTTAGGGGAACGGAGAGACGCAGCAGCCCTGGCCTGTCCGCCGCCCCGCCTGGGTTGGAGACCTGACTCAGCCGCTCGAGCAAGTGACCGCACCTGCCATGCAAGGGGACTGAGTCAACCCCTCTCAAAATTCCCTCTTCCACTGTCATGCTCCAGGTCAAACCACAGCTTTGGGTCCTTGTCACCTCCGCCGATAAGGCCCGGGCCTCCCGTCTCTCCTGGAGACTGATTCTTGCTTTCTCTCCCACCCCCAGCCCCCTCTCCTAGCCCTGTTCCCATCCTCCTAGGCGTTCCCAATTCTACCGACAGGGCCCTGGGCCTCCATTTGGCCATCGTGCCCAAAAGCTTTGGATCGGTGCCATGGGAGATGCAGGAGTAAGGTGTGAAGTCTGCTCTCAGCAAGCAAGAGACTGCAGTCTAGTGGAGACCACACACAGCGCCATATACATTAGAATTAAGTAGGGTGGGGTTTCCATCAAGTTCAAAGGAGGGATCAGCGGAGGCCAGAGTGTTCGAGGGTAACAGAGATGCCGCATGCACATGACGTGGTGCTCAGCTCTTTAACCACGACAGCAGCCGCGAGGAAGCCTCTACTGTGCCCGTTTCACAGGGGAAGGGAAAGCCTCTCGCCCCAACCCTCGGGCTCTGATGGTCTGCTGGGGAGTGGGTGGAAAGGGGCCACGCCCGTGTTTGGGGCAGAAGGGCAGAGCAGCCTGTCTACTGATCCAGGGCGTGCTGGGGGTCGGGGGTGTCTCAGGGTGTTGATGTAAGACCGGCCTAAAAGCACGAATCTTAACTTGATGGGAAGGCTCTTCTCGCAAAGACCAGAAGGCACAGAGATCGATGCACAAGCAAGAGGTTTTTTATTTCCGGCATGCTGGAGGTCGCCCCGTTTTCAGGACAGGAGAGCCCCGAATTCACAATGCAAGCAGCTTTTATACAGTTTTTTTGAACAGATATTGTGATAGGATCAACTGTTGGTTATCTGTGGTGCTTTTAGATTTACAGGTGGGCTTCAGCTGGCGCCTTTTGGGTTTACAGGTGGGTTTTAGCAGGCTGGCACCCCTTTAGCGCATTTCTCAATTGTTTACCTTCCCCGGGGCCTGGCTTTGAACCAGCTATTTCCTGGATCCGGTGGGGGGCTATTAATGTTTAGTGTGCTCGGGCCTGACCTTTGTCACAGCCCCTGATAAGCTGCGTTGCTTATGCATTGTTACAAGACTGCATACATTAAGTTTATATTTTTCTACAATTCTACTACTTATATTCTATGCCCCCCCTACATTACAATTTATTTCCAACATTGACGGTGGCGCATGCACCCTGTGACCAGGTCCCTCTGACCATCTTCTCTGCAGCTCAGACTGGTCCTGACCTGGAGAAAGGGCTGCCACCAAGGTGTTGGTCTCCTTGGGTGCCAACACATAGGGAATGTTTTTATCCTCCCACCACACTTAAGCGTTCTGGAGCTCTGAGTCTTCTGCTCAGCCCAGGCTGGGTCACAGGAAGCCGATGCTGCTTCCAGGGGTCTTCTGGAGGAAGGCAAACAGCAGCTGCCTCTCCAGCCCTTAGCCCTGCCCCGCCAGGGCCAGTCCCTGCCTGTGCTGCTCGCCCTTCTCAGCACCAGTGGCCCGCTGACATCTCCCATCTTCAGTCTCTCACTGCAGCGTCATGAGGGCCCATTTCCTGCTGAAGGTGAAAAGATAGGCTTTTCCTTTCTGCCTGCACAAGCGCGTTGGGTCGGGCTCCTCACCCCAGCATGGGAAGCTGCACCCGGGTACATGCAAAGCGTGGGAAGCAATCAGAAAAATGGGAGCATAACCTGAGACTAAGGCGAGCTGGGGATCTGGGACTCGGTGCTGAGCCGTGGGATCTGGGAGGGGCACTGGGCATGAGAAAGCACCGCAGTGAGATTCTGCCTCCTGTGTCTGAGCACCTGCTCCCTCAGGAGCCCCGCGTTCCTGTTCCTTCCTGTGACAGGCGTGTGCTGAGTCCCTCTAGGAGCAGGCTCTGTTCTGGCACTGGGAGTGAGTACAGTAGACAGGGGGCTGCCCTCGGGGCACTCAGCCTCCCCTGCTGGGGCCCAGAAAATAGCAAACATTGTAGACACAAGAGTGCTGCAAAGAAAAACAAAGCAGAGTGAGGGGGACAGAAAGCAATGGGGCAGGGGTCCTATTGTAGGTAGCTAGGACAAGGAAGGCCTTGCCAATGAGGTGGCTGAGCCTGAGACCTGAGGGACAGAGGGCAGCCGTGGCAAAGGCCCAGGGTCCAGAGAATGTCTGGTGAGTCGTAGAAATGGAAGAAGGGCAGTGTGACTGGGCAGAGTGAGTCGGGGACAGGGGAGTCTGCTGACCTGCGCTAGGACTTTGGTCACATGGTGCAGGGGAGGGTGTCCGAGGCGGGGCCTTGGTTTCCTGATTTTTAAGGTGCATTATGGATTTAAAATTCTATGATCCTTGGATGGGTGTGTGATACCCACAGTGCTGACGGGGCCCCTTTCCTGAGGAGGGGCCCTCTGGGCAGAGGGGTGTGCTGGACACAGCAGGACAGGGGTGGTGCCTGAGTAGGGGCTGGAGAGCTCCGGGTCTCCAACCTGGCTGATCACCACTGTATTCACAGAGAAATTCATTTTAAGGAAGTGACTCATATGATTTTAAGGACTGGCAGATCCAAAATCCCAGGGCAGCCAGCAGCTGGAAACTCAGGCAGGAGCTGATGCTGCAGTCTTGAGACAGAATTTCTTATTCTCCAGGAAACTCGTTTTTGCTCTTAAAGCCTTCAACTGATGGGACGAGGCCCACCGTATGATCAAGGGTAATCTCCTTTACTTAAGGTCAGCTGACTGTAGATGTTAACCACATCTGTTTTTGCTCTTAAAGCCTTCAACTGATGGGACGAGGCCCACCCGTATGATCAAGGGTAATCTCCTTTACTTAAGGTCAGCTGACTGTAGATGTTAACCACATCTACAAAAATCTTCACAGCAACGTCTAGATTAGTGTTTGACTAAGTCACTGGCTACGGCAGCCTGGCCAAGCTGACACATGAAACTAACCATCACAAGCACTGTCCCCGGTGGGGGAGGGCCCACAGGTAGCACAGGTCCTGGGCCCCACTCCCGGAGACCCTAGTTTATCAGGCGGGTGGGGCCTGGGGATTTTTTACATGGCGGGCAGGCAGGCAGGCGAGCCTTGTGCTCATCTGGGTTTGGAAGTCAGTGGACAAGATGACCCTGGGCTGTGGGCCTTTCATCACAGAGACGCCGTGGCCGGGCATGTAGATGGTGCTCAGGAAACACTGATCTCTGTCCTGTCGGGCTCAGATGTCTGGGCTTGGGCAGCTGAGGTTAACATCTCACAGCCCCATGGAGGGGTGGGACGGAGCCCAGTCACTGAGATGGTAGTTCCAGGCCCCTCAGAACATGCCCACCCGTCCTCCCTGTGTTGACAGCCCCTCCGGCCTGTGAGAATGAGTTGTGTGTAAATGTTGGGGGGCCCTTGCTGGCTGAGAGTGGGGAGTGAGATGGCGCGATGCCTGTTTGCAGTGGAGGGCTGAGGCTCCAGAGGCTGGCGTGGGGGTGGAGATGGGGGCACACTGTCCTCTCTACCAGCCGGGCAGGATGGACAAGAAAACCCGAAACAGGGCCCAACAGCGGCCATTCACGGCCAGCCCCGTGAGTGCACGGAAGCACCCAGAGCCCTCCTCTCTGTATCCCACCACCCCTCAGCATGGCCAAGCCTGCTTGTTGCCCGGAGCAAAGACTTCTGGAGTGGGGTGCGGCGGGAGGAGCTGATGAGAGCACGGACTTCACTCTGGTGTAAAAGGAGGCCTGGGATAGAGCCCGCCTTGGTCATTTACCTTCTGGGTGCCTCCCCAAGCCTCAGTTGCTCACCTGGAAAAATGGGGCAATGACAAGTTGTTATGGGGGTGGCTGAGCCTGTGACCCAGAGTGCCCAGAGAGCACGGGCCTTCAGTAAATGGTAGTTCCCTTCCCCTCTGAAGAGTTCCAGTGGCCTTGGGCAGGCAGTTATGTAGTTGAAATGTGACTTCTCTAAGTTGGCTGATGGCTCCTTCCTCTGGTCCCTGCTCCTCTGTCCAGATTCCCCCTCGCCCCCGCCCACAAACACATACAGCAGGGAGCAGGCCCCCAGAAGATGTTGGGGCTCCCCCTAGACCCGGGAGCAAGGCTGTGTGCATGGAGAGTGTGCATCTCTGCAGACGCAGGCCCCCAGAGGCTGGTGCGTGGCTGGAGGGAAGGGCCTGGGTGGGGGAGCCTGGTCAGCCCCAGGATGATTTGTCGTTGCCTAATGAGATTAATGAGCCCCGGGGCTGGTATGCGGCGGGCGCTGAGGCACTCATTAGAAGCAGATGCTCATGGGAATGACGGCAAGTGGGGGCCGCGGCTGGGGGCTCACTCGTGTGCCAGGTGGTTTCCATTCATCTGTGGGCGGGGCCGCAGGGGCCTGGGGCCTGTGCCTCCCCCTCCCATCCCCGCCAGCTCTGGGGAGGAAGGCCGATCGGCCCGGGACAGCCCTCTTGTTTGCTGTGGTAGCTCCGATGCCCGACAGTCTGTGCGCTCAGTACCTGTTGGACAGTGTCAGAATAACAGGGGCCCTGGGGGATGGGAGGCCGGGACCACAGTGGGTTTCCTGAAGCCACCAGAACCTCTCCCACTCCTCCCCCCAGACAAACTATCCCTGGGGGGTGCTGGCCCAGTTCTTAGCCAGCCCCTCTTCCTAATGAACCGTGGAAGCCTTGCAGGGCCCAGGGAAAGCTGCTCTGCGGCCTCCGAGCCTATAATTTGGTTTTCAAACCCACAAGCAGGGAGGTCTGTGGGGGCCGGAGGGAGCCAACTTCGGGCCACCCCACCCTGCCTGAATGTGGGCACACACACATGTTGTCACACGAACTCACTCACTCTTAACAGCTCTAGCGAGATATAATTTACATACCATAAAGTTCACCCGTTTGAAGCATGCAATCCAAGGCCGCTTCGTATATTTACAGAATTGTATGATCATCACCGTAATCTAACTTTAGAACATTTTCATCAACCGCTAAAAAAACCTTGAATCATTAGCGTTCACTCGCGTTCCCCCACCCCATGTGCCCCAACCACTAATCTGCTTTCTGTCTGTAGATTTGCCCGTTCTGGACATTTCATATAAATGGAATCATTCAATATGTAATCTTTTATAACTGGATTCTTTCTCTCGACATAATGCTTTCAAGACATTATAAATTTAAAAACATCCATGTTTTAGCAGGTATCAGCACATCATTCCTTTTTATGGCCAAATAATATTCCACTGTATGAATATACCACACTGTTTACGCATTCCACGGCTGATGGACATTTGGGTAGTTTCTCCTTTCTGGCTATTATGAGTGATGCGCTATGAACATTCACCGACCAGTTCTGTGCGGCTGTACGTTCATTTCTCTCGCATACATGCCTAGCATGAAACTGCTGGGTCACATAGTAACTCTGTCAAACTGTTTTCCAAAGTGGCCGCTCCATTTACATTTCCACCAGTAATGTATAAAGGTTCCAACTCTGCAAGTCCTCGCCAACAGCTGCTGTTGGCAGCCACCTGAGCAGGCATGAAGTTGCATCTCAGGGTGGGTTTGATTTGCATTCCCCTCACAGCTGATGGTGCTGAGTACCCTCGCCTGTGCTGAGTGGCCATTTGTATGTCTTCTTTGAAGAATTGTCTATTTGAATCCTTTGCCCATTTTTTTTTCAGCTGGGTTATTTGTCTTTTTATCATTGAGTTGTAAGAGTTTTTATATCGTCTGGATAGAAGTCCCTTATCGGATATCTGATTTGCAAATATTTTCCCTCATTCTGTGGTTGTCTTTCACTTTCTTGATGGTGTCCTTTAAGCGTAAAAGTTTTAAATTTTTAGTAAGTCCAATTTATCACACACTTGTGCTCACAAACTTGCTGTTACACACTTAGCTTCCTTAGCTTCCTAAGCTTTTCTCAAGAAGGGCATAAGGCATGATTTTCTCCTGGAAGTCCTCCCTGCACTTCTGCTTTAGGGGGTCCTGCTCTTCCACATTGACATACATCAGGGGAGAGGATGTGCTGGAGTCAAGGGAGCCTGGTCTGGGTTGGGCGGTGGGTAGTGAGGAGGGGGCAGTTCCATCAATACACTGCGTCTCTCCCGGCTTCCAAGAAAAAGGCCCTGTGGAAGCAGACAGGGAGCAGGAGATTCTTTCCACGTGATAGAAACATCTGCGCAGCCTGGACAAGCTACTTTAGCCTCATGACTTCTCCTAAGAAATGAAGGGATCAGATTAGACAATCCAGAGCAGAGGTTCTTAAGCTGGGTTCTGCAGCCCCCTGAAATCATAAGCACAGTGTCAGGTGTAGAGCATTTTTCTGGGGCAGGAGTGTAAGGCCTTCATCAGTTTCTCAAAAGGATGTGCTAAGCAAGAAACGTTTGGAACAACCAATCTGTAGAACAGTTGCAGGTCCAAAAAATATCCTGCTTCTGTGGCAGCCTTCCTCCTGCCCCTAGGGAGGGTACAGCCCCGAGCTGCTTCCCTGACCAAGAGGCACCAGGAGATTTCACCTGCAGCTGGCCTGTGCCCCTCAGGAAAGGACCAAGGACTGGCCAACTCCCGAGGGCACTCGGAGGGGCTGCCTCCAGGCAGGCACGAGGCAAGGGGGGAAGAATGCCCGCACTTGGTGGAAGCTCCCCTCTCAGAGAGGCCCCGGCCTGGCTGGGCTGCAGGAAATCGAGGGCAGGAAGGGGCTGGGGGCTGAGTGCGCCTTGCTGCCATCTGCAGAGCATCAGTGGGGCAGGCGGTGGGGGCTCTCGAGGGGGCCAAGAGGAAACGAGAAGAAACACAAGTGAGCGGAGCGGGAAGGGGTGGGGGGCTGTGGCCTCAGCCCCTTGGCAGCCCATGAAGGGAAGTGACACAATGAGGAATGTGTTTCCCTCTGCCTGTCCCCCACATGGGGGCGGGAGGCAGAGCCCTGAGAATGGCCAGACCCCAACAGGGGCCAAGGGGCACATGCTGGAACAACACTGGAGGGGCGGGCTGTGAGGACGGGGGTCTGGGCAGCAAAAGCGGGGACAGGAAGGGCAACCCTGGGCAGGCAACCCTGGGCAGGCGGTGCTCGTCCTGAGCTGTCACTACGGTTCGTGCTGCCAGGGTCCTGGGGCCTGTGTGACTGCACGCTCCCCAGCACTCCCCAGCACGAAAGCCATCCCTCCTCTAGGGAGCTGGCCCCTGCTGGTGGCTTTCCCTCCTCTCTCAAGGGGACACAGGATTATGGAGACCGTTCAAGTCCTCTGAGTCCCTTGCATGAGTGGGAGCTGAGGGGTGAGGACCCCTGGCCGTGGGAAGGGCTGAGCAGGGCGTTTCATCTCTCTCTCTGGGCGTTTCTGTCCCCAGCTGGGACTGTGCACAAACAGGCCCCCTGGAGGGAGGGCACCTCCCTGTTCTGGACACCCATTTCCTCTCTCCCCAGCAGGGAGCCAGCTGAGTTAACCCCCTCCTGCCCATAATCCAGGGAGGTCCCTGAGGCTTTGGCAGGCAGAGCCAAGAGCCCCCGCCTCAGTTTAGGCTGCAGGGTGGCCAGGCCTCAGAAAGCAGGTCGACCCCAGATCTCTCTGTTAATTTCCTGTCTTCCTGCCATAGGCCCTTTTGACATTTTGGTCATTCCAGAAATCACCCACCCACTCGCTCGTAGTCTCCTGGGCACTGGGGTGGGGCAGAGAGGTGTTGGAACACGTGGAGCGAGCAGGGGGCTGTGGCCTCCATCCCAGGGTCCCCAGAGAGGGAGGTCACCTGAGCAGTCAGCCCCCTGGGAAGTAAGCCCCCTGTGGGCACAAACCTGTTCTGGTCTGGCTCAGGAAAGAGCCAGGTGGCCCTCAAGTAGGTGGGCGAGTGGCCCTGGCCTTCTAGGCACCTCTCTCCCTGGCTGTGCCCAGCATGGAAGACAGGAGTGACGAAGGTGGCCAGTGGGCCAGGACACCCCTTGGTGCTCAGTGGCCCATGGTGTTGGGCTGGGGCCAGCTAGGTAGCCCACAGGTCCCCGAGTGGGCAGGAACTGCCCCTTCAGCCTGCCCCTGCGGCCCTGGGGGGCAGGAGTGAGGAAGGAGGTGGGAGCTGCACGCTGGCCCAAACTGAGCTGAGCCACCACTAAGGGCCGAAGCTACGGTGAGGACACCTACAGCCCGCTCCTCCAGGCAGGGTGCAGCTTGGAGCCACATCCTGTCCCGGCACGACCTGCGGAGCCCGACCTGGACCTGGGCTCCTGGGAGACCCATGGAGAAGGTGGGCTGAGGACCCACCTTGCCCCTTCGGACTTCCCCACCTGAAGAACGGGGGCTGGTCATCGGTCAGCTGCCCGGCCCGTCAGATGGGGAGACGTGCAGGACACGAGAGCTATGGGGCACCTCCGACGGCCAGCTTCAAGAGGACTTCCTCCGTGTGGCGATGTACAGAAGACCACAACGCCTGTTCTCAGTGCGGTCCAGAGCGGCCCCGTGAGACCCCTGGGCAGCTCAGAGGCGGCGCGACGTGGAGGCGACCCCCAGCCCCCAGGGCAGCGCCGCTCTGCTCCCGGCTCCCCTCAGCCCTCCCATGGCTTCTCAGGGGCTGCGACCTGAGAGTGTGTGTTGGGGGAGGGGGTCCTTAATCCAACCTGCAGAGATTTAGAAGGAACCCAAGTCCCAAAGAAACTCAACCCTTGTGGTGACAGAGAGGACACCCCGCCCCAGGCAGCAGGAGGCCCAGGGGACAGGCGCGAGGACCTCTGCTTGCCTCCCGCAGGGACCTGAGGAGCAACGTGATCAGCACGGTGCAGCCCGGTGCCTTCCTGGGCCTGGGGGAGCTGAAGCGCTTGTGAGTGGCACGTCCTGCCCCAAACCTCCCAAGCCCTCCCTTCCCCCTGGAGAAAGTCCCATGGGTCCCCTGAGCAGCCTCTACTCAGCCCCACTGTCCCTTCTTCTCCCCACCCACAGCTGCCCCTCCCCGCGCAGCATATGGGCTGGGGTCCAATGAGTGGGCATTCAAGCCCCCCTGTGGCTCTGGCCCCGACCCCTTGTCCTTTTTTGTCCCGCGCCCCACACCAGCCCTGGCCACACACGTGTGTCCCTCATACGCGGATCCGTGTGCTGCCATGTAGCCGCCTTGCTGAGGCTGTGTGTGTCTCTCTAGAGATCTCTCCAACAACCGGATCGGCTGTCTCACCTCTGAGACCTTCCGAGGCCTCCCCAGGCTTCTCCGACTGTGAGTGAGGGGCAGCAAGTGGGGAGGAGGGGCCGGGGGAAGCCCTCCCACCCCCCAGGAGGGCTGGGGAGGAAGCAGGCAGCACCAAACCTTTACGGGTCCCCACATTCTCTTCCGCCACCGCCTGCCTCCTCTGGCCCAGGGAGACCCTGAGACCCCATCTCACTGCTCCCTGCCTCTGCAGAAACATATCTGGAAACATCTTCTCCAGTCTGCAACCTGGGGTCTTTGATGAGCTGCCGGCACTTAAGGTTGTGTGAGTATCTCTTCCTAGCCCAAGTCCCCAGACCCCTGCTCCCTGCCTCTGCCCAAGAGGTAGACACATGGGCACCGTGACCACAGCTTTATGAGCAGTCAGAACAGAAATGCCTGGAACACTACCGTGTTCACCTGCTGTGATTGGCGGAGACAGGGGCAGTCCACACATACCCAAGTTTGTCCTCCCCAGCCTTTTCCAGCCTCCTCCCTTCCCGGGGCCCCATCCCCACTCCATGAGCCCACCTCCCTCCGCTCTACTCCGTGACCCCTCTACCTACGCTGCAGGGACTTTGGCACCGAGTTCCTGACCTGTGACTGCCACCTGCGCTGGCTGCTGCCCTGGGCCCGGAATCACTCCCTGCAGCTGTCAGAGCACACCCTCTGTGCCTACCCCGGTGTCCTGCATGCCCAGGCCCTGGGTGGCCTCCAGGAGGCCCAGCTGCGCTGCGGTGAGCACATCCTCACCCTGAACACTTGCCAGGGACCCTGCCTCGGGCCCCGACCCCAGGCCCGGGCCTGGCCAGGCTGACTTGAGGCTCTCTGGGTCCCGTGTCATTGGGTGATGGGCATGTCTTCCAGGACACCCTCTGTCCTTCATTCACCCTGGGGTCAGTCCTCTGTCAGCTTTTCTAAACTTCCTCCAGGCCGCTTGTTTATGTTTTCACCTGTTACCATCTCTTGGGGTAACACATGTGTTGAGAAAGGAACATTTTCTTTGTCCAAAAACCACCTTCTCCTCTCCTTTGCTCCTAGCCCTGGGGACTCTCTCCAGCCTGGCTTCCTTCTCAGGTGGAGCAGGCTGCAGACAGAGGGCCCGGCCCCGCGCTGCTGGGTTCCCAGTCCAGGGCAGGCCCTCACGTGCTGTCTCCTTCCACAGAGGGGGCCCTGGAGCTGCACACACATCACCTCATCCCATCCCTACGCCAAGTAGTGTTCCAGGGTGACCGGCTGCCCTTCCAGTGCTCTGCCAGCTACCTGGGTGATGACACCCACATCGACTGGTACCACAACCGGGCCCCCGTGGAGGGTGACGAGCAGGCGGGCATCCTCCTGGCCAAGAGCCTCATCCACGACTGCAGCTTCATCACCAGGTGTGTGCCCTGCCACCCCCAGCAGCCCACGGTCCGGGATGGGGTTGGTCATGGTACCCATCACCCCCCCAAAAAAGAGCTATGCCCACACCTGCTCTTGGGAGGGTGCGTGTGTGTGTGGAGATCTAGGACTAAGTCATAAGTGGTCTGAACAGAGGTTAGAAGTTAAACACCTGATAGACAAAAACGGTGGAACGATGATGTCTGACTTCCCTTTGGTGCTTTCACAATGTGTACGGTGGCTCTCGTCTGTGCCATGAGATGTCACCTCTAGCACAGACCTGCAAAAGAGGTCTTTTCCTCTCCACGATAAAGATGGGGAAGCTGAAGCTCAGGAGAAAAATATCATGAGGCGATCGGAATAAAAGGAGCGAGTGGGCAGCCCACGGCCCGGGATGGGGTTGGTCATGGTACCCATCACCCCCCCAAAAAAGAGCTATGCCCACGCCTGCTCTTGGGAGGGTGCGTGTGTGTGTGGAGATCTAGGACTAAGTCATAAGTGGTCTGA
>NW_007730716.1:150305-153679 GCF_000696425.1 Galeopterus variegatus
CCTGCTCTTGGGAGGGTGCGTGTGTGTGTGGAGATCTAGGACTAAGTCATAAGTGGTCTGAACAGAGGTTAGAAGTTAAACACCTGATAGACAAAAACGGTGGAACGATGATGTCTGACTTCCCTTTGGTGCTTTCACAATGTGTACGGTGGCTCTCGTCTGTGCCATGAGATGTCACCTCTAGCACAGACCTGCAAAAGAGGTCTTTTCCTCTCCACGATAAAGATGGGGAAGCTGAAGCTCAGGAGAAAAATATCATGAGGCGATCGGAATAAAAGGAGCGAGTGCTCGTATGCCCCACTCAGCTAAGGAAGAGACACGCCGAAGCCAGTGCCCGGGGTGGGTGCTGTGGGAGGGCAGCAGGCTGGGTCCCAGCGTGGCTCGCCCAGCAGCCCCCTGCCCGCCCACCCGCCCACAGCGAGCTGACCCTGTCTCACATCGGCGTGTGGGCCTCGGGCGAGTGGGAGTGCTCCGTGTCCACGGTCCAGGGCAACGCCAGCAAGAAGGTGGAGATCGTGGTGCTGGAGACCTCCGCCTCCTACTGCCCCGCAGAGCGTGTTGCCAACAACCGCGGGGACTTCAGGTTTGGGCCCTGCTCTGCTCTGCAGAGGGCTGCCCCCACCCCACCCCTGCTTGTGCATCTGAGGGCACCGGTGACCAGGGTCTCCCCGTCCACCCTCTTAGTTGAGGCCCACAGATGGAGAAAACGCTTCCTTTTGTCACTCAGCCCAAAGTCCTGCTGTTGCATTTACAGAGACCCTATGGGGCTGGCCGGTTAGCTCAGCTGGGTAGATCATGGTGTGATAACACCAAGGCCAAGGGTTCAGATCCCTGGACCAGCCAGCTGCCACAAAGAAAAGAGGGGCCCTGTCTTTACGTGTAAAGTCACCATCTGAGATGGGCTGCACGGCACAGAACATCTTTCATTTGTTTTCTTATATTAATAGGTTCAAAAAACTCACCCACGTAGAATATCACAGTTTAATATTCCAGTGACCCTCTCTGTTAGGTAGGGCAGGTATTATTCTGCTCCCTGTACAGCTGAGAACACTGAGGCCCAGAAAGGATAAATAACTTGCCTAAGACCGTAGCTAAGAAGCAGCAGAACTTGCACTTGAATTCAGAACTCTGAGTCCTGCCCCGTGTCACCTGTGACAGCACTGTCAGAACAAACACAGAGTTAGAAAGTAGAGTTTGGGAACCTCCTGAAGGCTGGTCTGAACCCCCTCTCCTAGATCCTTCCGCAAGGCCCCAGGAATCGCATCACAGTTCTAAGGGCACGGGAAGGGCCCTTGCCCTAAGGAACCTGCATCCTCCACACCTCCCGCCTCTGCCCTCAGGTGGCCTCGAACTCTGGCTGGCATCACAGCCTACCAGTCTTGCCTACAGTATCCCTTCACCTCTGTGCCCCTGAGCGGGGGTGCCCCTGGCACCCGAGCCTCTCGCCGGTGTGACCGAGCTGGACGCTGGGAGCCAGGGGACTATTCCCACTGTCTGTACACCAACGACATCACCCGGGTGCTGTACACCTTCGTGCTGGTGAGACTAGGAGAGGAGAGGGGCAGGGGCACCCCACCAGCGCTGGGTCCGGGGGATGGGGAAGGAAGGAAGCCTGCCCACCCCGCGAGGGTGGGGACCCCAGCCTCCAGGCTGTGTGCTGCACCTGCGCTCCCTGGGTGTGCTCAGCCGGGGGGGATGGGGCAGGCACCTGGCCCCTGGGTGCTTTCCTCTAGCTTCCCTCTTCCAGGGGATTCAGATCCCCCACGGCCACACTGGGGAAGGGGAGCAGGCCTCCATCCCATTCCTTGGCCACCCCACACCTCTTCATTCACCCCCACATCAAAGGCACAGTCCCACTGTGCTTAGGCTGGTGGTGCTGGAAGGGGCGGCCTTCGTTGCAATGGTCACAGCCTCTCAGGCGCCTCCTGTCTTGATTAGACCCCACAGGGGACCCAGACCCCTCTCCCAGGCACTGTCGCCCGGAGCATCAGCACAGAGGACTGGGGCCCCCTAGGGGCAGTTCTGGGGCAGAAGCAACAAGACCGACGATCCTCTTTCTTGCCCAAACACCCGCAGATGCCCATCAACGCCTCCAACGCACTGACCCTGGCCCATCAGCTGCGAGTGTACACGGCCGAGGCTGCCAGCTTCTCGGACATGATGGACGTAGTCTATGTGGCTCAGATGATCCAGAAGTTTTTGGGTTATGTCGACCAGATCAAAGAGGTGAGATTCTACTGGACGTCTGGGTCCCCTGGAAACCGTCCCCCTCATTTGCTGAAGCCTCTCTCACACCCCAGCCCAGGGTCCCAAACCCCACTCCTGCCCTTAGTGACCCCCCTGCCCCTCCAGCTGGCGGAGGTGATGGTGGACATGGCCAGCAACCTGATGCTGGTGGACGAGCACCTGCTGTGGCTGGCCCAGCGCGAGGACAAGGCCTGCAGCGGCATCGTGGGCGCCCTGGAGCGCATCGGGGGGGCCGCTCTCAGCCCCCACGCCCAGCACATCTCTGTGGTAATGTGGCCCGCGCGGGAGGAGCCCCCTGGAGGCCTGGCCCTGGGGGGGAGCTTGGAGTGGACGGGCCCACCTCCCTGTCAGGTGTGCACCTGCCGTGCCCCAGCTGGCAGCAACAGTCAGCGCGACTCAGCCCCGGGCCGGGTGCTGTCCAGTTCTGAGTGGTCAGGGACACTGTGAGGAGGGTGCCAGTGACACTGGAGCAGTTATGCAAGACTTCGTGATGGGGGACTGAGCTGCAGGGCTGGCCCAATAGAAAGAAATAGGGGGACAGTGAAAGGAGCAGAAGGGACAGGAGGAGGCTCGGCGGCGGGGCAGACAGCAGTTGCCGTGCAGTGAAGGGTAGCGGAGCTCCCTGAGGGAGGGCGAGGTGCCCAGTTCACAGCCACGGCAGAGCATCTTCTCCGTGCCAGGCCTTGCGCCAGGCACTTGTGGAGATGTGAAGTGGGTGAGACACGAAGCCTGCCCTCCAGCTGGGCCGGGGCAGCCGGACCAGCACACCTTAGAGGTGAGCACGACGGGAGCCGACATGTGAGTGGGACAGTCCGTGGCCAGGGGTGGCTGGTAGACTCCATGGCAGACGGAAGAGTGGCCAAGCCTTGAAAAGACTGTGAGGAATAAGGGGGGGCGCAGCCTGAGAGCACCTGGACAGAGGGAATGCACAGTCCCTGGCAGGCCACCAGACCTCAGATGCTGGGGTGACAAGTGCCCTGTCCCTAGAACTCGAGGAACGTGGCGTTGGAAGCCTACCTCATCAAGCCCCACAGCTACGTGGGCCTGACCTGCACGGCCTTCCAGAGGAGGGAGGTGGCGGCGCCGGGCGCACGGCCAGGCAGCCCCGGCCACAGCCCCCCGGCCGA
>NW_007730716.1:154336-159240 GCF_000696425.1 Galeopterus variegatus
GAGCTGCCGGGCCCGGCAAGAGGCGCGGCGTGGCCAGCCCCGTCATCTCCGCGGGAACCAGTAAGGGCCTGCACCCTGCGCCACCCGGCCGCCTCCTGCGTGTCTGCCCCGGGCCCCTCCTCCTGCCCCGCCCTTGCCCTCACCGTTTCCCAGGGAGGGTGGGCGACAGAGATGTGAAGGGAGGGACTGGTGGAGAAAAGGCTCCAAAGACATCGGGTTTCATATCGCAGATCTGTCAGATTTCAAGAGGGCTGTACACGCAGCCCTCAACCCGCTCCCTCTAACACTGCAGCACACACAGTCCTCGCGGTGCCACACAGAGCCCAAGGCAGGCAAGCACACTGACACCATCTGTGGTGGCATCGGCTGTGGTCGCTGCCCCCACAGAGGCTACCGTCTCATGAGCAGTAAAATGGATAAATGACATCCCAGGGAAACTTTAGAGAGAGGTCCCAAGAGGCTTTCAGGACATTTTTCATGGGCAGCCCAGGTGAGAAGTGTTCTAAAACGGCAAGATGGCTCTGACCATTTGTGGCCTCAGGTGGGACCATCAGGGATGGCCCTTGAGGGACGATCAGGACTTCCAGACACTCGGGGGGTGGAGACCGGGGTGGGAGGAATAATGTGAGCAGAGGTGGAGGGCGGGACACACAGCGCTGGACTCGCCAGCTAGCGGGGGCCTGGCACCCAGACACTAGGTGGACGCCCTGCAGCCCCCTCAGCTCTGTGGTCTCGTCACTCTGCTACGTGCGGCATCTTTCCCCGACGCCAGCTCCCCACACATCCCTTTTTCCTGCCAGGGAGTCCACGTTGCTCCCACCATCCAAGCTGAAATCAGCCCTGCCGGGGACCCCCGTCCCTGCCTGCGCAGCCCCCCCGGACTTCTCTTTGCCAGGCTCTCTCCATGTTCAGTCCGTCCCCACACCCTGGCGGCACACGCGCCTTCTGAAAACATCACTGTGCACATCGGAGAGCCCCTTCGAAGCCTTCGGTGGTTTCCCATCCTCAGAATCTTCCTCCCCGTGCCACCGTGGGTCCTGTGGGATGTGACTCCATCCCCTCCTCATGGCCAGAACCCGGGGTTCCCTTCCTGTTCCTAGAATACACTTCCCAGCAGGTCACTCACTTTGACCCAGAACATTCACTGAACACCTGGCACGTGCCAGACTCTGTGCTGGGGCTGAGACACGCCTGTGTACAGACGCCTGTGACCTTGTCCTTGAGGACGGCTTCAGCACAGACGACAGGCATCGAACCAGGGCCGCCACGCGAGCTGTTCTGCAGCACGCAGTAGAGGCACAGCTCACCTGGGGAAGGCCACGATGCCTTTCCTGGAAACCGAGGCTTCTGTCAGGGCTGGAAGGACACGTGGAGCCAGCCCAGGACGGGCAGGGCCGGCGTGTGTGGGCAGCGGGCGGCCGTGCCCGCTCAGGGCCCCTCTTCCTGCTGCGCCCACTGCCGCCCTCCCGACGTGGCGCCGGCGCTCCCCCAGTTAGACTGAGGCGTACACGGCATCTGGTGACATCCCCCAAGCCCAGCACGGCGCCTGCCCACAGGGGTGAGCCGGCCTCCTGACGCCTGCGCACACCGTGTGGCCTTCCCTCTCCCCGTAGGTGGCTGTGGTGCGGGAAACCTGACAGAGCCGGTGGCTGTCTCGCTGCGGCACTGGGCGGAGGGGGCTGAGCCTGTGGCAGCTTGGTGGAGCCAGGAGGGGCCTGGGGGCTGGAGCTCCGAGGGCTGCCAGCTCCGCTCCAGCCAGCCCAACGTCAGCTCCCTGCACTGCCAGCACTTGGGCAATGTGGCCGTCCTCATGGTGGGTGTACTGGGGGCAGAGAGGTGGGCGGCAAGGGAATGAGGCACGTGTGGACGGTGGGCTGGGGTGCTCTGAGCACAGGGGCCTCAGGGAAATACAGGGGACAGCCTTATTGGGCCCCGTGACTGTCTGGCCGGACTCAGGGGAAAGGCCCTCTGTCTCTCCCACGCCTCTCCACCCTTCGGGAGACAGAGAGGCCCTGCCTCCGCTCCCACAGCGAGCGACACTGGTCTGGAACTACCCAGCCTGGCCTGCACGTCCTGTGCTTTCTGAGACTCAGATTCTTAAAGTGGAAAAAAATCTGGGAGCATTTTTCCTGTCTCTAGTCATCCTCCTCACCCACTGTCCAGTCCCCCCCATCACATTCCATATCCTTCCTCCCCAGATACTGAACAGCTGTACCAGAACCTTCTCCCTTTCCTCATTCTGATTTTCCAGGCTGGGGAATCTGGAAAGTCCCCAGAAAGGCAGGACAGCAGGAAGGGACGAGGCAGGCAGTAGACAGAGGCCACTGCCTGGTGCCTGCCTGGGTGGCCTAAGCACCAGTGCTCGGACCAAGGCGGGCGGGGCTTGGGCAGAGACTGGCAAGGTCTCCACCTTACTCACATCCTCTTTCCCACCCCTTCCCAGGAGCTGAGTGCCTTCCCCAGGGAGGTGGGGGACGCAGGGGCGGGGCTGCACCCTGTCGTGTACCCCTGCACAGCCCTGCTCCTGCTCTGCCTCTTCACCACCATCATCACCTACATCCTCAACCACAGGTGGGAGCTCCTGCAGGAAGGGGGGCACGGTGGGAAGGCTCTGGGTCTTACCGGGGACTGCAAGTGTTTCTGTCTCAGGTGGGTCCACGTGACTTTCTCAGGCTCTGGCCCATTTGAAGGTTCTGGGGTTGGAAAACACATTCTGGGAGATAAGGACTTCCTCCTTGTGGCCTCTGTAATAGTCACGCACAGAGATAACTTCCTTCCCTCCTCTGACTCCCCCAGTGGCCTCGAGAGCCCATGGGCCCAACCTTGGGCTGGGCAACCCATTAATCAAAGTCTCTTTCTGGGGCAGCTCCATCCACGTGTCCCAGAAGGGCTGGCACATGCTGCTGAACCTATGCTTCCACATGGCCATGACCTCCGCCGTCTTTGCAGGGGGCATCACGCTCACCAACTATCAGATGGTCTGCCAGGCGGTAAGCAGGGAAAGGAGCTGGGGGGCAAGAGGACCTCGAGATTAGTGACGGCAGCCCAGGCACAGAGTAGGGCGACACACGGGAAAAAGAGAGGCTCGTGCTAACAGGCCCTAGCTCCACTCTCTCTGCGGCAGCCGTGGAGGGCGGGGGGCTTGGGGAGTGAGAGTAAGGGGTGGTGAGAACCAAGTCAGAGAAAATTGGGGGTGGGCTTCACAGTGCGGACGGGGGACTTGCAGTGGAGGGGAGATCAAGGACCAGCCAGACAGCAGTGACAGGGTTCTGGAGAATCCCTGTAGTGGGAGAGAACCCTGGGGTGGAAGTGGAGGGGGTAGCAGCAGGGACAGGCTTGGTGAACACTGGGGAATGGGCTGGGCAGAGTGGAAGAGCTGTGGGCTGGGGGCTGGAAGCATGGGACACCTCAGTAGTGGCAGCCCAGGTCCCCAGCCTTGGTGCTTTGACCCGCAGGTGGGCATCACCCTGCACTACTCTTCACTGTCCACACTGCTCTGGATGGGTGTGAAGGCCCGAGTCCTCCACAAGGAGCTCACCTGGAAGGCGCCCCCTCCACAAGAAGGGGATGCTGTCCCGCCTGCCCCCCGTCCCATGCTCCGGTACACACTTGTAAATCTCGGCTCTGCGATGGGGGGGGGACTCAGAGGAGATTGTAGGACACCTCCCAGAGTGGACGCAGGGTGGGTCCAGGTCCCTGGGAAATCACTTTGCAAAGACAGAAGAGGCCAGGCCCTGAGTGCAACCAAGTTACACGGGGCCATGGAGTGGGTGCATCCTGCAGGCTTTGGGGGCATGATAGGGTTAGGGGAGGCGCTGACTCCAAAGGCATTGGGTAGGGATCCCAGGGACCTGAGTGATGCCCCGAGTTCTACACTTTCAGGTGAGAGAGAGCAATTCTGGCCTGTCCCCACATCTCTTAGAACAGTCTTGGCCAAGTCCCCAAGGGACCTACCAGGCCTGCCCTGTAGGGGCCCTGTATCTCTGGCAAAAAATTCTGACAGAATTTGAAGGGGAAAGAGAATGGGACCGAGATGCCTGGTCAAGGCTTCTGAGTACCTCACTTTTCTCTTCCCCTTCCCCGTCTCTCACCCCCAAACCCCCATTCTGCTCCAGGTTCTATCTGATCGCTGGAGGGATCCCACTCATTATCTGTGGCATCACGGCTGCCGTCAACATCCACAACTACCAGGACCACAGCCCCTAGTGAGCACTGCTCCCTCCTGCTGTCCCCAAACCTGCCCACCTGCACCAGACGCCTCCATTCCACTGGCAGTGGTACCTCCCAGGGTCCATCCAGCCGGTGACCCAACCCAGCCCATGCATGTAGACTAAGCCCATCTCTGCCTCTCCACCTGCTGTTATCTTATTTCCTCCACCTCCGACCTGTCCCCGCTCCTCACCCCCTGCCTTGTGTCTCTCCGCAGCTGCTGGCTGGTGTGGCGTCCAAGCCTAGGAGCCTTCTACATCCCAGTGGCATTGATTCTGCTGATCACCTGGATCTATTTCCTGTGTGCAGGGCTGCACTTACGCGGCCCTCTGGCACGGAGCTCCAAAGCGGGCAACAGCAGGGTCTCCCTGGAGCCAGGGGAGGAGCTGAGGGGTTCCTCCAGGCTCAGGAGCGGCGGCCCCCTCCTGAGTGACTCAGGTTCCCTTCTGGCTACAGGGAGCTCAGGTGCGGTGCCGCCCGGGCCCCCGGAGGACGGTGACAGTCTCTATTCCCCGGGAGTCCAGCTGGGGGCGCTGGTGACCACGCATTTCCTGTACCTAGCCATGTGGGCCTGCGGGGCTCTGGCCGTGTCCCAGCGCTGGCTGCCCCGGGTGGTGTGCAGCTGCCTGTACGGGGTGGCGGCCTCCGCCCTGGGCCTGTTCGTCTTCACCCACCACTGTGCCCGGCGCAGGGAC
>NW_007730716.1:160159-183817 GCF_000696425.1 Galeopterus variegatus
CGCGTCGCGCTGGACAAGGATAGCAAGCGCCGCTCGTACCCGCTGCACAGCGCCAGCCTCAACGGCGGCCCCAAGGGCGGCAGGTGCGACGACGCCAGCGCCGAGGCGGCCGGGGGCGGCTGCATGAGGACCGGCCTCTGGAAGAGCGAGACCACCGTCTAGGGCGGGGGCGGGCGATGCTTCAGGACGGGCAGGTCACTCTCCGGGGCCCTCCACCACGTCTGTGGGTGCGTCACCAGGCTGCAGGGCAGGGGCACCTGGCCTCGGCAGCGTCAGAGTCGGCGGCTGGGGAAAAGGAGGAAGGCAAAGGTCTGCCCCTTGCCCAGGGGGCCGTCCCTCTGGGGTAGCGACAGGCAATCCCAGAAACAGGGAACACACCCCTCTGTGCACCCAGGCCAGTCTGACAGCCAAGTGGTCGGTGCCCTCCCAGGTCGGGGGAGAGCTCCGTCCGTCCGTGGAAGCGCACAGCCCGGGTGGGCTCTGCCCCAAGCCCTCCCCACTTGCCATCCACACGCCTCACTGGTGGCCACCAGCCCCACCAGGAAAACGGGCGAGGGGAGCCTGGAGCTGCGATCTCACGGCCGTGGGCTGACGTCAGCCCAGTCCTGGCCTAGAGCCCAGGGCCTCCGTCCTCCCCAGGCTCTGGTTAGGAGCCAGCCAAGCAGATGAGCCAGGAGACCGGGACCAATGGAAGGTGACAAGGTGCTGCTTTTCAGATAACTATGCAATAGCGGAAGACGGGCCAGTGTGAAAGGCAGCTCTGGAAACCAACGAGTCCTGTGGGAGGGGGCAGGTGAGAAGGGTGCACAATTAGGGACAAGGATGCCACTCCCACAGGAGTGGTCCTCAGAGGTGGCATAAAGCCTAGGTCCTACACCTAAGAAGCTGACTCTGCCCAGTGCCTGAGCATGATTTGAGGGAAATAGAGGGAGCTGGTACTTGGATCTGGAGCGGACGGGAGTCATGCCCTAAACCTAATCCTGTAAACAATGCCCCTCCACCATGAGGCCGGAGCACTTATCCAAATACAAGCCCCGCCACCCCAGCCGCCCCAGCCTCGGCTTTCCAACAGCAAGGGACCGAGGGAGAACGCTTCCATGCCTCCATGAGGCCACATGGAAGAACCAGCCCAATCGTTTGGTCTCCAGCTCAGCAGTAGGGAGAGACCTCCAAAACGTCAAACCAGCTTCCTGACTCACAAAAGCCTGAGCCAAGCTCTGAGGCAGTGGCTTGGATCCCTGCAGCTCATCAGGGGCCTGTGCCTTCTCTACTTTCATATACCAGCACCCATATTTTCCCAACCTAAAAGCAAACCAGCCTTTTACTACAGGACCAAATGAAACCTTGAGCCTTGTGAAGGGTTAACAGGAAATCTCGGCCTGGTCTAGGTCCCCGCCCAGTCTGCATGTCACCCTGGCCTGATCACCAAGGTAGACATAGGGGAGGGGAGAAAACCCACATTCCTTGGGGTTGGTCCTCTTATTTATGCTTTCTGCACAGACAATATTAGAAGGAAAAAAAAAAAGCTTTGTATTATTCTTCCACATATGCTGGCTGCTGTTTACATACCCTGCCAATGCCTTAGCACTGGAGAGCTTTTTGCAATATGCTGGGGAAAGGGGGGGGAGGGAGGGAATGAAAAGTGCCAAAGAAAACATGTTTTTAAAAGCTCAAGTTTTATACAATAGAGTGTTTTCTCGCAGATGCCTCTTGTTTTAATATATTAAAAATTTGCAAACCCCTTTGGGCTTTAGCCTTAGTCCACCCACGGTCTTTTTGTTGCTATGATAAGAGGATTTCATGACACCATGCACACAAATCTACTGCCTGTAAATGGACACAGGGCCAAGAATTCCCCAGTTCCTGCTCCTCTGAGGGTTGACTGGGAAGCCAACTGCTCCACAAGCAGCAGGGAAGCCCCGTCAGACCTAAAGAAGCGTCAGCAGCAGTGTGTCCCACTCAAACTAGGAGCCAGGGGGAGCCTGATACTTTCCCAACAGTCTAAGAGGAGAGCTATCCGAAAGAACACGAATACATGCAACTTGCTCTCCGGCAGGCACCAAGGGATGGGACCCTCTCCTACCCGCAGTGATCCCTGCACTGCTTCTGGCATCGACCCCAGGACCCAGGGTCCAGCTAAGACAGAGCTCCCCTTGGTTCCTTCAAACAAGATAACACATAAGGACTCGTCCACACTTACTTCCTAGCTCCTGTCCAAATGAGGTTATGTGCCCCCAATGGATGTCCATCAAGGAGGGTTAGGGACACTTGTGGCAGCCTGTCTAGCAGCTTGGGCTCTCTGAAAATCCCTAATTTCCTGAGGGGTACGCAAATACTGCTCTATTTCACTATCAGAAATGTCCTCGTCTCCGGTGACCAAGGAGACAGGGGGTGTGGGATGGATCCGCTTTGGGGGCTTCAACATGCAGGGTGGGAGGAGAAGGGCAGGACTGGCTGGTCGCTTCTGCTTGGGCAAATCTAAGGAACAATTCCCTGCCTCCTCTTCTCCCTGTCCTTGCCCCTGCCCCTCCTTCCCTTGGGTCTCCATTTCTACTTTTCCATCCCGAAAGGCCTTGCGGACCAGCATGTGGCGGTGCTGAAGAAGGTCACCGATGTGCTTCACCACAGACCGTTTGTCAAGTTTTAGAACCTGCAACCAAGCCAGCTGCTCAGCCATCCGCAGCAGCACAGCCAGCAGCTCCTGCAGGCGGGAGGCAGCAGGGCAGGGCAGGTCCACATTTGCCAATTTACAAAATCGGGCAAGGGAACATGTCAGCCGATCTGAAGGCTTCAGTGACTGCCAAGCCAGGAAAGCAGCAGCAGTGATGACAGGCAAGGGATGCCGCCCCGTCACCAGCCACGTCTCATTTGCCAGCTCCACCAACTGTAATGTTCGTGACAGCATCTTTTCTTTGTCTTCCACGTATTTGGCCAGCACAGAGGAGGAAGCCTGGAACAGTTTGAAGCTGAAACAACCAAAATGAGGGTCAGGTCTCAACAACTATGGTATGCCCCTCTTCCAGAGTGAAGGGCGATCCACTAAAGATGGGGAAGCTATTCTGTCCTCTTGGGAACACTCAAGCTCACTGGGCAGCAAGTTTACAGAGAAACAGGGTGAGTCTTCTGCTTGTTAGGTGAAGGGCAGAAAAATGCAGATGGTGCTAACATGTGTTGAACACCCCTTGCCAGCCATTATTCTGAGTGCTTTACAATGTTCTCATTCAGTCTATACGAATGTGCACCCTGTTATGTGCATGTAAAGTTGAAAATTTGCCCATAGTCACCCAGCAAGGAAGTAACCAAGCTTCAAATCCAAGACTAACTGACACCAATAGCTTTTGTTTTCTTCTATATTTCTCAGAAAAAAGAAATAGATGTAGCTATTAAAAAGAAAAAAATCCATCTGCAGATGATCCTGCTGAGGCAGGGTTGCTGCACACAGCCACACAGACCACACACTGCACAACTCCAGGGGCTGCCATTCACAAAGCCTGTAACGTGAGGAGTGTGCAACTTGGCAGCCCTGCACCAAGGTTAATGCCCACCTTCCTTACATCATTAGGTTGTTGTGAGGGCAAAGGGATTTGAAAATTTTAGCATTCTAGAAATGTAAAACAGTGTTAACCCTATTAGCACTAGGCACAGGACAGGAAGAATAGACTCTTCTCCTACATCCTTTCAGATGGGCTTTGGTCAAAAAGAGACAGCCAAAGATAAAAAGCCTCAGATCTAAGGAACCATCCCATCCCAGTGTTTCTCACTAGGTAGGTACCTGCTACAATAGGTCTTCACCAGTTCTGCCAAGCACAGAGATGGCACATCCAGCCCCAGGAGCTTCACTATCTGCATGTATGTGCCAGAAAACACATCCAAATCTGCATACAACAGGGTGCAGATGGTTCCCATGGTTAGGGGCCAGTTATGCTGCCGGCAGGTGATTAAAACACAGCACCCAACCAACACCTCCTTTTTTTGAAGCCGGGCAGCTCGGATGCCAGAGTGCTGGTATGCCTGTTGGTAGTAGGCAACTGCTGTGTCCTCAAATGTTGGTGGCAACTGCAGAACTCGACAAAGGTCTCTCACTCGGCGGAGACCTGGGAAAACCCACAGGAAGAGTTAGCGGGGTCAAAGGAGCTATCATGCCGCTCGTAGCAAGTTCTGCTAGGACTTAGATTAGTTCCGCTCAACTTGCCTCAGATACCAGATGCACAAATAATGTACCTTTTTGTACTGACAGGAGTGACACTTGGTGTGATCATTCCAAAAGCACAAAAACATTTGTGGAAAGAAGTCATATTTCAGCCCACCATTTTTGGGAGGCTACTTTGATTCAAGACCAAGCCAAAGTTTTATCCAGGCTCCTTGAAGCTACCTCAAACATACCCCTGAGCAAACCCAAACCCTATACTGAACTGCTGCCTCTCTCAGAACCATCCCCATCCTTTACTTCTAATTCCGCTCTCGGCTACTCTACCTTATACCTGTAATGCTGAAATCAAGAAAAGCAAGCAGATGGGCTGGGACACCAGGATAATTTCCTTTAAAGCTACTGTATCATAAAAGGTTGATTCTCACTCACCTCGTTGCTTGCTGCGACTAACTTGTTCATTTTCCCCTGTGCTTTGGGAATATGTTACTGCTGTAAAATAATGAAGAACAAATAGCATGCTTAGCCTTTATTCATCAGACCCCAATGCCCTCCCACCACACAAGAGCAGGAAGCAGAATTCAAATCATTGAGCATCTACTCCGTCTCACAGAAGGTGCCCGTCTATGAGTAGTTAATAGGCCCCTCTGGTTTTCTATGTGCACAAACAGTATCAGATACACAGTGCTTGAGGAAGGTTAGGACTGCACTAAAGCAGCTCCAAGTATTCCTAATCTTCAGTCATCCCTCCTGTACATTTTCCCGGCTGCAGATTTTGAGGGCCGCACTTGCCAGAGACTGGGAAAGCAAAGAAAAAAGATGTTTTTGCCAATTAGGGCTAAAAAACCACTTATGTGCTATCCACGACCCTTCCACCGTGACCAGACCAGGAAGATCGAGCCGAACATTGTTTCTCTCTGTCTCATTTACTCAACATTTACTAATATCCATATTAGGTGCTGGGAACACACATGACCGGCACTGCCTGACCTCCTCCAACCCACTCGTTCAGTTTAGTCCGTTTGCTCCCGTATTTAATTGAGGGTGCGCCTGACAGGGAGGAGGAGGGAGCTGAGAAGAGGACGGGAAGGCCGGGCGCAGGTACCTCGGAGGTTGCCCTCGTCGCTGAAGGTGGTGGTCAGGACCCCCTCGCTGACCACGCAGCCGCACTCGGAGCACACCAGCTGGCTCTGCGCATAGTGCGCGTCTTCCACGAGCTCGGTGGAGCCGCAGTCGGGGCAGCGGCCTCCTCCCGGCATCTCCCCGCGCGCCCGAGCACCGCGACCGCCTCCGGACACCGCCCCCGCGTACGCGACAGCAACCGCCCGGCGGCAGGCACTGCGGGGGACGCTTCTAAGAGTCGCACTTCTCTCTTCCGGCCTACGCGACGGCGGGATAGGCGGTTCGCCCGCCCTCGGCCGAGCGCCACTTCCGGTCCGTCCCTCTGCGGCCCGGGGGGGAAACGTGAGCTGCGACAGGAGGTTCCTGGTCTGAGCTGCGTCTCCGGCTTCTCCACTGTGACTAGTTGGAGGTGGTCCGGACCGGGGGTTGGATTTGGGTGAACTTTCTACTTACAGACAAGAAGGTGTGGCTATGCCTGACCAAGCCTTTTTATAGAGCGCGAGGGGAATCGCAGGTTCTCCATGTCTCTTTGGTAAGGAACGTGCATTTGGGTTATGGTAGAAAGTATGTCTCTTGCAAAGGACAGCAGTGTAATGAGAGCTGGACCAAGAGCGGCTTCCCCGGGCACGCCGCATCCTCTCCCTGCAGTCTGTTCTTCTCAACTGTAAAATGAGGGACTTGAATAAAACCTGGCGTGGCAAACTCGAATACTTTTGAAGGCCAGGCAAGGAACGTCTAAGGGTGCAAACATAGTCTGATGTTTTTAAAAACTTGAGCTTTGAGATGCTCCGAGATTCTGGCTCCAAAGTTCCTAGCTTGGTATAGCACAGATCAAAGAATCTTGAGTAAAATTTTGCCTCCAGTGGTGCTATTACAGAAACCCGGTCTTACAAACTGGAAATGTGCTGTGGCCTGAATGTATCTTCCAAAATTCATGTGTTGTCAACTTACTCCCCAGGGCAAGTGTTGGAAGGTAGAGCCTTTGGGGAGGTGTTTAGGTCATGAGGGCTCTGCCCTCTTGAATGATTAATGCTGTTATAAAAGGTCTGGACAGAAGGAATTTGATCCCTTTGCCCTTCCACCTCCTGCTATGTGAGGACCCTGCATTCCTCCCGGAAAGACACAGCCTTCAAGGCTCCGTTTTGAAAGCAGAGAGCAGCCCTCACCAGACACCAAACCTACCGGTGCAAGTTTGATCTTGAACTTCCCAGCCTCCAGAACTGTGAGAAAATAAATTTGTTTTCTTTTTGGCGACTGGTGGGTATGGGGATCCAGACCCATGACCTTGGTGTTATAACCAGCTGAGCTAATTAGCCAGGCCTAGAGAAAATAAGTTTATTTTTTTTTTTGATAAATTACCCAGTCTCGGGTATTCTGTTAGAGCAGCACAAACAGACTAGGACCTGTTGTATGTCATGTTTGACTATAAATTAAAAGTCAACAAAAAGAAAGTATTTTCTTGTAAGTAAATGCTCTTTGCAGTCATTAAGAATAAAGATTTTAGTGCTTGAAAGTTTTAGAATCAGTTGTGTTTGATAAGTAAGAAAGTTGAGTTGAGTGACAAGAACAACCAGAGGCCTGTCCCTTCGGAGTCTAAGAAAGAAAGAGGGCGTCGTCATAGCAAGTGCTGAAAGAATTTATCAGACAGGCCCCTGGCATTTGTAGAGTTTAGAAGCTGTCATGGGTACAGTTTCAGCCTTGCATTGGGGGTTAGGGGTAGAGAGTAAGACCAGCACTTCCCAATGAGAACAGAAAATGATTGAACAACTCTTGCTCAGCATGAATTGAGAGAAAGTACGGGTGTCTTGTCAGCCTCTTAACAAATAGAGATACTCTCTTGAGTAATAAGACATAAGTTATAGCTGCCTCCTTTAGATGATCAATAAATTATTATACACCTTAGAGCTCGAAAAAACTCAAAAGAAAAATGGTGCTTATTAGTCGGAAGAGACAAGGCAACACAATGACCCAGTGAGTCCTCAAACAGAGGAGTTGAGCCTCAAAAAGAAAGGTATTTGATTGAGCAGGGCTATATGCTCTTTTGAAAGAGTTATCAGCGGTCAGGCACAGAGGGTTTTCTCTGACAAGATTGCATTTTGTCTGTAATCCAAGCATCAGCCTTCTCTGCTTCAAGTGACACTTTCCTCTAGTATACATTTGGAAAGAGGTGCTGGGCCTTACAGGAACTGTCTGTTCAGCAAAAGCCCCCCTGGCTCACAGGTCCCTCCTCTCTATGCACAGCTACTCCATACTCCTTCCCCGCTTCCTGCTGGACAACAGAAATTCCTGCACCTCAGACGTCAGTAGACTGGCAGGATCCTGCTCTGCCAACCGGGTGTCAGCTGACGCATGAACACAAAGCAGCCAAATTTCCATTTTTTAAATTTTCTACATGAGGATCACTTGAAACTGTTAACAGACTTTACTGAAGGGTTGAGGAACTTAAGGTGATAATAATATAGATGAAAACATATATGTTAAACAGAAACGTTCATAAAAGTGTCTTCACAGTTCAAGAGGACAGACAGCATTAAGCAAAAATACCTTTGTGAAGTGTCAGTCCCTTATTTTCCACACCCAGTTTCTATACTTGACATCTGACTAAGAACACCTCCCCCTCCCTAAGAGACTGCTTTCTCAGAGTGCAGGAAATCGCATCTGTCACCACAGAGTTTGATCACACTGGAGAATCCTCCCCTCTCCCCAGCCAAGGGACACAATAATTCCCAACAGTCCTTTCCCTTAACCTTGAATTACTCCCTCCATCCCTGTACCAGAAGGGGGCTTCGGCACAATAGTCGTGGGTGGGCTTTGGCATTTTAAGTCCCCTCCCTTCTAGTCTTCCCCACTAGTGTGAGGTGTGGGCTGAGGATTCAATCTGGTTGTCTGGTAGGTAAATGTTAGGACACACTTGCAAGCACACACGTACACACGCACCTCTCGGAGACGTCCACTGGTTTTAGTCGGCGCAGTCAGCATTCTTACTGGGAAGGAGAAACGTCCCTAAAAGCAACCGAATCAGCACTGGGAGGCGTTCTTTACATTATTATCCAGAACAGCATCAGACTCCTGTTTGTCTGCACCTATCTTGAATGTAACTGCATTTAAAAAAAAAAGAAAACAGTGGGATCTACTGGGCCATCTCCCCATGACAGAAGCCTTGAAATCCCACTTTCCCCGATATACTCACCGTAAAGTGGAAAAGCGGTTTCATGATCCTCCAAGCAGCAAGTGTGAGGGGTCGGGTAACTCCTTTCCAGTCCCAAGTAGGCCACGTTGTGGCCACGAGACAGCCTCGCCTCACAGACCCGCGGGAGGAGGGCAGGGTCCGGGCCAGGAGACGGCGCACTGGACTGCGATGTGGAAACTGGGGGCTCTCCACTCTCTCAGGAAGAAATCTGTCTATTCGAGAAATGTGTTTGCCTTGCTGCAGGGGATGAGAACAGACTCATCAATCTCGGTGCCTCTCCACTGCTACAAGCTCATCGCAGAGTTAATGTCATCCACGACGGTGATTATGTGTAACATGTTCCTCACGCTGAGTGCCCAGAAGGGGCTGGGTTCCTGCGGACAGGTTTGGGGGTAGGGGGGCTTGGAAAAGCAGCCCCAGCTGTGGCCCAGATGTGTAATGCTGACGTGGAGGCCAGGGGTCTTCCTAGAGGGGAGACCGAGGCGGAGGGCACCCAAAGGCAGGCCTCTGCCTGTCCTCCCTCAGTTAAATGTGTCTATTGTCTGACTCTCCCTGCAATGGCACGTCCCTGTGGGAAGGACCTGGCGCTCAGTAAAGAGCTCTTCACCTCCTGCGTGGACTGAATTCCTCACAGGCAGGATCATTCTCATCTAGTGAGAGTTGGGCTGCTCTCAAGGTCTTTAATCCGGCCTCAGCCCTGGGCGCCTTCTCGGCTCAGGTGACTGAAACTGTGACACTGGCCAGCTCCAGTCTGCGCCCTGAGCACACGCTCTTGCTGCAGTGGTTTAGCAGTCCGTGTGCAAGGACGGAAGCGGCTTTTCCTCAGCCCTGCAAGAGCCACATCAGGGTGACCAAGGTGACTCTTTCCAGGCCACAGGACACTGGTTTCTGTGTAAAATAACCAAAAGCCAAAAGGCTACATAAGGACATTCTCCCTGAGGAGAGTTTTTGGCTCTGGGATATGCTGGCCCCACAGGGCTCAAGTAAGCCAGCTTCGAGTTGGAAGTGATATTAGTGACTTCCCGGGAGAGGAGACTGCAGGGCCCAAGAGATGATGCCTCACGAGAAGCCAGGGAACAGGGTCCACTGCAGAGACTGGGTTCAAGAGCTAAGGGAGGCTGTGCTGCTGACCCTTTTGCCCTGGTTAAAGAATTGTGAGGACACCCTGTAAGTGACCGTTTTTCATGGGTGGATGTAGTGGATTGAATTACATTCCCCCAGAACTCACTGGAGTTTGATTTGTGTCCCCCAAGTTTTATGTATTAGAAACTTGGCCCCCACTGTGACTGTTAAGAGGGTGGAAAATCCTATTATGGTAATTGAAAGGCGGAGCCTTGAAGAGGTGACTGGATTGTAGGACTGTGCAGTAGTGAATGGATCAAAAATGGTGGTCAGCTGAGCTGCTGCAGGAAGCACCCCAGGCTCTCTGGAGCAGGGTGGTGGGGGGCCTCAGGCCTTGGCCACGCCCCCCCCAACACATGCAACCAGCCCAGCAATGACCACCAAGCCACAGCAAGAAGGTCCCTGGGTTCCTGAGCTGGGGGGCGGGGGTGGAGAGGGCTTTTACCACACCCCGCTGACATCTGCTCCCAACCCAGCAATGACGAAGCCACCACTGGAAGCCCCCCGTCTCCTCTGTGGGAATGAGGGGGGTGCCACAGGCCTCGATCCTGCCCCTCCTCCTTCTTCCTTCTTCCATTTCCTTCCCCTCTCCCCTTTCCCCTCCCTCCCAACTGTTCTGCAACATCACCCTAGAAAGTAAAAAAATAACAATAAAATTAAAAAGCAATTGGGAAAAAAACACAGTAACTAATAATAAAAAAGAACAATTGTAACAATATACTGTAATAAAAGTTATGTGAATGTAGGAAAAAATAAAGGCTAAAAATAAAAATGGTTGTCAGGGGCATGGTCCTGAGGGCTTTAAAAGAACAGGAGAGTCTGTCTCTCTCTCTCTCTCTCTCTGCTTCCACCATCTTGCAGTGTGAGACCCCTGGGTCACTGTCACCACCACCAGATGGACTTTGGACTTCCCAGCCTCAGAAACTGTAAGCAATACATTTCACTTTCTTCATAAATTACCCAGTTCCAAGTATTTTGTTATAAGCAACAGAACGGACTAATACAGTGGGGAAGGGCAGGGTGCTTCCCCCAGCAAGTCCTCACTCTGGTCCAGAGGTGGCTGTGATTTTAACATGAGCAGGAAGGGACCTAGATCAGTCTCTGCAGGCACCAGAGCTCTTTCGTGGTAGGGGGTTTGTCAGTGGCAGTAGGTTCCCCTCACTCAGAGTTCCTGTCTGTCCTTGCCGCAGAATGGACTGTGGATAGGCGCATGCTATCTACGGGCACGGAGACAGGTCCAAAACTGTACGTCCTGTGTGATCCTCTCCTCCCTTTAAAGTGCATCTATTTGGTCAGAGCGCAGCCTTGCAACACCAAGGTAAGGGTTCAGTTCCCAGTACTGGCCAGTTGCCCAAAAAAAAAAAAAAAAAAAGAAAGTGTTATCTATTTATGAGGGGAAAAATCCTGAGGCAACAAGTCAAAATAACAGTGGTTACCTCTTGGTAGTGGGGAAATGATTTTTCTTTTTCTTTTCCAAGAACATACACGTTACCTAGAAAAATCTACAGACCGAGTGAGTGCACAGGGTATGGGGGTGGCAGGGGGACAGTGTCACTGCTGCTCCAGAATGGAACACAAGGGGCCTCTCAATCTGCTAAGAACCCAAGGCCTCCTGGCAGAGATGGACCTTTGGGGCTTGACTTCCTTTGGCAGAATTCTGGATTTAGGAAAATTCACTTTTTATATTCATATATTCTATAATCATCTCCCTTATTTTCTCAGTATGTTTTTTAAAACTTTCCATTATTTGCAACTGGGCTAAAAGGAAAAAGAGGGTTGTGTCTTTCCTTGGGGTGGAGTTTCAAAAATACAATAGCTGTCCCCTAAGGGCTGGATTTGGTGGCAGCAGCAGGAACCGAGTTGTGAGAACTCCAAAACGAAGAGAAACGCATCTCAGAAAAGTCGGGGTCATTATGTAATTAACTTTACTCTCTTGGAGACCCTCCTTTTAAAGGGTTTTGGTTTTTTTAAAGCAAACCTGCACGGTGTTCAGGTCCCCTTTCCAGCGGCCACCAAAAAACAAAACAGATCAACAGAGCAGACCTGGAGGGCTGTTTCCTTCGAGCTCTGTCCATATCGCCTTACACGGTGGTCCCACCGTCTGTCATTCAGTTGGGGTGACCAGGCCCCTCCACCAGATCCAGGGAGGCCTTCAGGGAACTCCCCCAGCCCCCACCCAGGAGCTTCACAGGCACCGCCTGCCTCTTTCTACAGTGTGACTTTTATCTCTAACAGACAAAAAGCATCTGCTCCACATCAAAAGGTCTGCAGCGCCTGGAGCAAGGGCTGTGCTTGAGAGGAAGGCAAACCTCTCACCTCGGCAGGAAGGCTTGGAATTTGGGAGGCTCCTTGGACAGCTGTAAGACCCTCTTCAGAAGTGGATCCACTGAGTTGACTGAACCAGGGACCTGGTTCCCAGATGGGGGCAGTTCTGGACCCGGTCTGAATTCAACTCATGCCCCCAAGATGAAGACTTTACTCTGGGAAATCTGTGTGTCGGGGGCAGGAGGGGGGGCGGGAATCAAGGAAATGATCCTTGTCCATGTGCTCAACCAAAGGCACGTGCTGCAAAAGGAAAAAGGCGGCAGCTTTGGGGCTGGCTGGTTAGCACACTCGGTAGAGCGTGGTGCTGCCAACGCCAAGTTCAGGGGTTTGGAGCCCTGTACTGGCCAGCAACCAAAAAAATTTTAAAAGAGGTGGCAGTTTTTAGCACTGGTGGCCGAACACTCGAATGATGTTTACCTGGTAAATGCCACAGTCCCTCATGCTAAGATGAGGGCTGCTTCACAGGCAAGGGATCAGCAATGTTCCATCCTCCACGGGAGAAAGGGCCTTGAGACCCCTGGGCACCAGGCAAGGTGGCAGCAGCAGGAATCCAAGTGAGAGACCCTCATGGGATGAAAAGTACTGTCACTCTCCCACACCCCCCAAGAGAAGTTTTCCAGGAAGACAGAAAAAAAATTTTATTGCACCCATATTAAACTACAGACAAAAAACTTTGAAAGGTAGTACCATTTTATTTAGTGTTATAGGAAATTTCAGGTTACTTCTCACAAACAAAACCAAAGAAATTCAAAATTCCCAAAGTTACAAAAGCAGGAAATAATAATTCTATAATCCAAAAGCACTGAGCAACCCTCCAACTGGAGAGAGGAGGAAGTCAACTTAGTAGCACACGTAGTAGATACGGAGAAACCAGAGTTGAGGTTGGAGTTGAGGTTGGCGTGGAGGTTAAGTTCTCCATCAAAGGCAATTTTTCAGCCTTGAGGGATCATTAATTATTAATTAGTAGTTCTTAGAAAAAAAAAAAAAAAAGGTTGATTGGGAGAAGGGACCCAGGGAGGGAAGAGCCTGTATAATTTAACATGAAACCGCCTCTGGCCCTCAGCACCACAGGTGGCCAGTGTCGCGCCCTTTCTCCCTCTCTGCCCCGTTGAGCTCCCACGTGTCTCACTCGCAGGCACACACACCCCTCCACTCCGGGCCACAGCTGGGGAGCACGGCAAAGAGCAGGCCTGCCTTCTCCTGCATTCTGCTGCCTTGATGAGGTCAACACACTGGAAGAAAAGGAGAGGCAGGGCGTCTGCCCAAGTCCGAGGAACGAGATGGCGGAAACAGGCACGCCAAGGATGGACGCTTTTCAGGAGGCTGACTCTGGCTGAAGTCCATCATTGGTACTTATTTAATCCGATGTTCCCCTCAAGTACCTGTGGCTCCTTCTGGAGGCAGCCAGGCAAGGCTAAGAGAAGAGCGACTCCTGCTTCCGCAGAGCACAGGCCCTCCTGGTCTGTCCCTTAGGTTAACACTTGCAGCAGCCAGAGGCAAGTCCCAGCTCCTGTGCAGATGGATGAACGCCCTTCCGCAAGCTCCAGTTAGAGGAGCTCATGACCCAATGCACCACCCTCGCTAACGGCTCAGAGCAGGCTGAAGCTTCTCCTAGATAATGCCCCTCACCCCCAGGAGAGTCTTCAAGGACAGTTATGACCTGAATGACCTCCAGGTTATCTTCTTTGTGACACGCAGGAACGCTATAAACTGAGTGTTTTCCAGCACTGGCAGAAGCCAGACACCCTTGAAGTAAATTGTCCTTCATTCTCCCAAGTTCCCAAGTGGCATTTCAGAGCATGGGAATTCACTCCTCCACCCAGAGGTCCCTCTCAAACACTGACCAAGTTACACACCTGAGGTCCTAGCAGCAGAGTCTCCAAACCACCCACCCCACGTGAACAATGCGGGTCTCCATTACCAGCTCCTCCAAGGAAGAGAAACCATTCAGGACACACCTGTCCCCCAGCGCACTTGGGTTATCACAGTAAAAATACATTGATATCAAGTAAAAAACATGATGCAGAACAAATGTATACATGGACATTTTCAGAGTTCAAGTGAATATAGTTATCTTTATAGGTATGTAAATAAATTTCACAGCACTACGAAAATACAAGTCATCTGAGAAGTCCACAGTGTTCCCCAGTACTGTAGGAGAGAATAAAATAAAATAAAATAGCTGTAGATAATTAAACGCTAATTAGATAAATCAAGTTACATATCATCTCAGATTAAAGTGCTCCAATATAATCAATGCTGCAGCAAACATAATCCTGAAAAGGGATTCTGCTGCCAATAATCTGGCTTCTTAACCACAATGTAACAAGAACATACAGACAAGAGATTCCCGATTTAATAACTGCTATCGTCTCAAGCCCTGCCTACACCAGTGGCCTGTGACGTTCTTCCCCTATGAGAGATGTCAAGATTTGATGAGATTCTATCACAACCAGGAGAAAAACTGAGAACGCAAAAACATTCTAATTCCAGTATCAGGTGACCAACAATAAAATTACCTGAAGAATATGAACTGTTGCTATTAATTAAGAAGGGGGCAAGTGCCCTAGTTTTAAAAAATGTGTATTAATCTGGTTTTTAAAATATAGCAATCCAAAAGTAAGTATCATCTTGTGATACTTTTCACAATTTTCTAACAAGGAGGTAAAATGCCTGGGTCTATTTTCATGAAGGAAAGTGGAAAAAAGCAACAGTTTAAAGTCTGAGGCATTTCTGTTTTCCACTGGCTTTTAAATTTTATTAGCTATATAAAGCCCCTCACTACAACCTCTCCAGTACCCAGAAGTGATGGGTTTTCTTCCAGGTAGGGACAGGAAGAATTCAAAGGACAGTCACATGCAGCTCAAGCCCTTCAGGGTCCAAGTTATGGTTCCCCATGACCTGCACAGTTAAGGGGCTGCTTCATCTCGAGGAGCTGGACCCTGACCCCCTCCAGGAAGTGCTGCCAAGGACACCAGGGAGCCAAGCAAAGGCACAGGGGGAAATGGCCAAAGGAATCCATACCTGACAGATCGGTTTTAGCAAGTGCTCGATCACCCAATCCCTTAAGGCACTGAATAGGCCAGTCCAGCCAGCGGGAACCCTCCTGTCACAAGAGGAGGGACGTTCCCCCTAATTGAGTAAAAAGTGATTCTCTTAATCCTTGTATTCTATCTTTCATATCTCCAGTAGAAGGGCTTTAGGGATCTAAACAGAGCACATTTTAAGGCTACAGAGAAGAGGAAGCTGATGTTCCGAAAAGGCAACTTGTTCAAAACCTAGAAGGTAAACTCAGAGGCATCCCCTAAACTCCTCTGCTCCCATCAAGAAACAACACCCAAGTAGCCCAATAGGTCTACATGATATCAAAATTTAGCCAAAAGGCCACACCTGAGCTACTCAAAAGCCAAGAAAGTGTGTGTGACACAGCACCAGCTGCATGGTTCTTTCCCCATGTCACCCTGTGCTTTAATAACTGGAGGATACGTATTTGAAAAAAATCTCATGTCAAAGAAATAAAACCCCAGTGTTAAGTTGCATTAACACCTCCTGTGCCACCTGTACTTCCGGCTCAGGATCAGATCTTATGACCATGTTTCTGGTGGAATAAAGTATTCACACCCTAGTTAAAGGCACGGTGGTATTTAAAAATAAAACCCTGGGAATGTACAGTAAAAGATTCATTGTAATAATTAACCTGGCTTCAATTGGTAGAACTGAATTGCCAGATAACAGGCAAGAGAGGTGTCATCTGGAGCCTGTTGGCTGGTTATCCTCAGGCATACGCAGTCCCTGACCTCAAGAGCAGGTGGAAAAAAACTCACGAAAATGTCCCAGTGTTTTATTCAGGTGACTCACACCTTTCCTGCTTTCTTGCCAGCCTGAGCCGGAATGCGGAGGATGTTGGGGGTTTCCTCCATGACTCTGACCAGCAGGTTGTCGATGTAGTCTTCCAGCTCCCGAACCTGAAACTCCTTCCTGCTTATCGTTTCCTTCTGCCTGAGGACCAGCTGAATCAACTCATCGTGGGTCAGCTGCGCATAGGCAAAGGCCGGGTCCGAGGGGCTGTATTTCTTTGGAGACTACAGAAAGGGAGGGAAAGTTATTAAATCAGCATAGAAATCAAATATCTAAAAGAAATAGAAAAGAGGAAAATGTTATTAGTGATCTGGGTCTCTTGGGAATCTGTTTTCTTCAATTTAGGGTGAAAAGAGGTTATTGATGAAGTTTCTGTAAAGGGCCAGATAAATATTTTAGACTTTGTGGGCCACATATAGCCTTTGTTGCATGTTCTTTTCTCATTTTTTGTTTGTCTTATGACTCTTTAAAAATGTAAAAAAACATACTTGGCTCATAGGCCACAGACCTCTCCATTTGACTCTGGGTTTGGAGTTTTAAGAAATATAATTTAAGAAATATAATTATCAGAGGACTCAGTCCTCCAAAGAAGTGTTCCAGCTGCTGTGAACACTAGGAGCTCGCACAAGCAAATATCCACGCAGAGCTGGCGAGGAGCCCCAAGCCAAGGGGCCGTGAAGGAACACTTGTGCGGACAGGTGCAGGGAGCACCCGCCTTCCATGGCTGTCTGGTGGTCAGGTCGATGCAGTGGCCACTCAGCGAGCCCACTAAAGGCCTTTCATACTCATAAAATATGCAGAATCAAAGCCAAGTGCCACCCAGCCAGTCATCACCCTCAGAGATCCAGGCAGGGCACACCCTCTGGGTACGCAATGGCCTGTACCAGAGCTGAATGTTCCCCCTCCCCTGAGAGCAGGTGCCCTGAAGAGTTCCTTTACTCTGTCAGCATTTATAACCTGGGACGACTGGAGTCCAGCTGCAAGCCCAAGAGGCCTGAACCATGAGGAAACACAAAATAAAGATTAAATAAGAATTAACATGTTGTATCAAGTCTTCAGTAAGGGGGAAAAAAGTGACTTTTCCTGAAATCTGTGGCTCGGGAGTTTTACAAGTTTAAAGAAACAAGATCCTGGAGCAACTCTGAGACCATTTTGCCTGCAGAACTGTGAGCCAATGACAATTTTATTGCCCTGAGTGTCTAGCAGTTTCACTGTCTACCAGGAAGGCTAAGAGACTACCTTCTCCAAAAAGAAGCTAAGCCAAGAGCAGAATCAACACCGGCTCTTCAACGACACAATGAAGCCCCAGTTCAGTCCAGTGAAGCAAACTGCCCACACACCAGCCAGGATTCAGAGGAGGAATCCAGCCCTTTCAACCCGGCCAGGAATGAAGCTCAAAGGCTTAGAAACACACACTGACATTCATATACAGAGCAGGTTTCAACCCAACACACGCTGCACATAAATAGGTGAGATGCTGGACTACTTTCCAAAAACTGCTTCTGCCTTATTCTCCCTCTGCCCCCCAAACATGTGGAAGGCCTGAATTCACAGGGTACCTCCTCTGGACCTCAATCACTCTATGTGTGACTTCCAAAACGACATTCAACAAAAAAGTTGCATGTCCAAAAAAGAGTTCTGGGAATTGGTTGCATAGCAATGTGAATGTACTTAATACTACTGAACTGCACATTAAAAAGAGTTAAAATAGCAATTTATTTATTTATTTTTTTTTTAAAGATGACCTGTAAGGGGATCTTAACCCTTGACTTGGTGTTGTCAGCACCACACTCTCCCAAGTGAGCCAACCGGCCATCACTACATAGGGATCCGAATCTGTGGCCTTGTTGTTATCAGCACCACACTCTCCCAAGTGAGCCAAAGGCTGACCCTAAAATAGTAAATTTTTATGTGCATTTTGCCACAATTTTTTTCAAAAAGTTGCATGTCTATTTACATTTCATATCGAGAAAAAGTTGTCTTTGTAAATAATGGCCAGAATATGTCCTCTTATATTGCACCTCTGTCACAGAAGGATTTCATTTATTCAAAAATGTTTATTACATAAAATACTCTGCAAGGGAGTTTGGGAGATAGAAAGACGAAGAAGCTGACACCTGGAGGGCAGGGCCAGGGCTTATCACTTGGCAACACCAGGTCTGCACAGAGTGTGACATGCACAGTGGCTCAGTGACCCACCATAATAAGAGGCTGGGGTGAGCGGGACGAGCTTCAGAGATGAAGCTGCATGTGAACTAAAATTCTTTTTCTCCAAAAATAACCAAAAAAATTTATTTTAATTATAAAATTTCAAATACAGAAGGGAGAAAAATCATTACCTACAATTCTAACACATAACATTTGAGTCTCTTTCTTATTTTTCCTGGGGTTTTTTATGGTATGTTTTACAATGTTAGCACGATACAGAACATGGTTTTATAATTTTTTATGATTTTTATTTTGTCAGCATTTTCCCATCATTAAATTTTAGTCAAAAATTGCTTTTTAATAGCTGTTTAAAATTCCATTATATTTTAACTATCCTGTTATTGCTGGATATTTAGATTGTTTTCATTTTTCATAGTTATAACATTTTTATTAAAATGCATGACCATAAATCTTTAGCCACATCTCTATAAATATTTCCTTAACATGAGTACCTAGAATTGAAAAAGCACATACACTTAAGGTACTTCATATAAACTGTCACACCGCTATTCGATGTGGATTCTGTAACTCAAAGGGGAAAGAAGATATATAGGACTTTGGAATCATTAGAAGATCCTAGTTATGTGATGGTTAAAAAATTATAAAACAATCCAGCATTACAGAAAATGAGCAACAGCCATGGAAGTGAAGAGGCACAGGGAGAACCTCCACTGGGGCGAGCATGAACGGTGCCCCTGTCACGTGTTTCCTACACTGGATTTTTCCTTTTACAAAGTTGCAATAAATGACGAACGTTTAAATGTGTGTCCAACTTTTTCCATATAATGTAACAAACGATTTTTGGATCTAGTTGTCTTTGCTGTTTTCAAATGGAAGTGTTAAAGCCACCTGGGTAAATAATACACTCCTAGTTATAAATCATCTATAAAGAAGGGAGGCCCTCAAACAATAAACAAGGGGGAAAAAAATCATTGTTCCAGCGAGCTTTTCACAACTTTAGCTAGAGGATTTCCTTCTCTAACCTCTCTCTCATTTCGCAACATTCCAAAGAGCAGTTATTTTTATAAATGTTGTTTTATGCCTTAGCACAAAGCGTCTGTGATACAGCAGGGCAACAGGACTGTCCCCGGGAAACTTCACACACTTACTTAGAGTATTTACTAGGTACGGTCCAGGGCCTGGAGCTCTGTTGCAGGAGGCAGTGGCGCAGGGCAGGGCTTACAAATCGTGAGCAAAGCAAGCAGCGGCTGCCTTTGTTTTGTATTCTCTTAATCAGGGCCAGGAGATAAGCCCCTGATTAAATGAGCCTTGAAGTGTAAATAACATGGGAGCCAAGGGTCTTGCTAACTTCCTGAAAAGGAGGCGATTGTTTCTCTTTGGAGCCACATTGCATTCCACAGTAAAAGAGGGGATGGGAGGCTGCTGAATTACTCTGATTTTTATTACTATCCCCTTCATGCTGTTCCTTTGCCCAATTTCCTAGTAAATGTCATCAGCTCCAGGAAGACAAGTGCTGCCTCTCTTACCTGCAACAACCACAGAGAAGCCAGCCAAGCTGAGTGGGTCGACTTATAGCACTAGGCTATATATTTTTAGGCTAGGGCTATAAAGCAGCTATGTACGCAGTTCCGGCTATGGCTGGTAGCTCTGAGAACAGTGCTTCCCACCCGTCCAGTCAGCACCTTCCACATGGGAAGAGCAGGCAAGAAAGCTGGAGGAGGCCACCTTGTCTTCAGCAACGATTAGTTGCGACACCTCATCATGACCCTCCAGCTTCTAGTAAACCTGCATCCCAGCTCCTGGTGGCAGAGGCGCTTTGAAAAACGCTTCCACAAGTGAAGGATGCACAAGCCAACATGTTTATTTAAAAAAAAACAAAAAACTATTTGAAGTCCTGGAGTCCACGGGATTGTAAAATCTATGACTATATGAAACTTTCAGCTGTCCTTAACTAAAATAAAAACAAAGTTTATTTCTACAGACTGCAGCTCCCAGTGGTCTCAAAGTTCCTCTCCACACATACGAAATACAACACATCCTTGCCCACTAAAGGTCACCAATACCTCAGTCAGTCCGTCATTCTCTTCCAGTCCATGTGGTAATGAGTCGAAGACCAAGGGTGTGCGACAAGGCAGTATTCTAAATCCTTCTGAGTTTAGAACCAGAAAGGGCAGGATGAAGACACTCCAAAGCAGAGATCATGGGAGAGGTTGGTTTTGTATTTGTGGGGAGGAGCTGTTTTTTTAATGTTAGCCCCCACTTTTTAAAGAGAAGAGACTCTCTAATCCAGCAATATTCTTCCTGGAAATTTAGCTTAAGGAAATAATCTAAAAGAAGATGAAAAGTTCTATGTAGGAAATTGCTGCCTACAGTGTTAATTCATATTGAAAAACAGAAAACAAACTAAATATCCAATAATAGGGGAATGTTAAGTAAATACTGGCATACCCATTTCAAAGAATTAAATAGAACTAAGAATTAAGTAGGATTAAGTAACATGCAAAAATGTTTATGATGTACTGCTGAGTGTAAAAGAGAATGTAAGAGCATTTCTGTGCATGTGATGAGGTTGGGAAATCACCATTTTGCAAACACTATATTCGCCAATGGATATTAAGGCCTGAGAGTAAAAGTTTGATGAAGAAGAGAATATTTACATAGTCTGAAATTAATTCCCTGCATATGTTGTATTAATTATGAAGGGAAAAATAGTAGCTTTGTTCCAGTGGAGAACCTGGCAGACACCTCAATAAGTCATCAGGGTTAACACTCCCACTAGTGGGAAAAACTGATATCATGAACCTCATTATGCAAAATACTGACGATGACACATTATTTGTGTAGCTAATTCCTGCCAAGAATGCATCACCTCCACCAAGTCATGAGAAAACATCGCACAAACCCAAACTGAGGAAAATTCTACAGAACTGATCTAAAATCTTTTAAAATGTCTTTGTTGTAAAAGAGAAAAAAAAGGGGCGGGGGGGGCAAAGAACTATTCCAGAATAAAGAAGACTACAGAGACAAGACAAATAAATAGTGAGTGATCCTGAACTGGGAAAACAAAGAACAGAAAGACTAAAAAGGAAACTATTGGAACAATGGGTAAAATTAAAATATGGAGTATAGATGAGAAAACAGTTGTTCAAAACATCGACGTTAAATTTCCCGATTTCGATGAACATCTTTATTTTTATTTATTTTTTTTTTTTTTTTAAAAGATGACCGGTAAGGGGATCTTAACCCTTGACTTGGTGTTGTCAGCACCACGCTCTCCCAGTGAACAACCGGCCATCACTATATGGGATCCGAACCCGTGGCCTTGGTGTTGTCAGCACCGCACTCTCCCAAGTGAGCCACAGGCCGGCCCCCGATGAACATCTTTATTCTTAGAATTACACACTTAAGTGTTTAGGTGTGAAAGAGGCACAACATATATAACTTACTTTCAAATGGTTCAGAAAAAAGTGCCTGCATCTGCATGTGTGTGTGCACAGACAGAAGGGGAGGAAGGTACTGCAAGGATGCTAAAGCAGACCTGGCCAGACGCTAACAGTGGGTGAAACAGGAATGGACGTTTACAGGAGCTCTTCGTACCACTCTTGCAACTTTTTTAATGTTTGAAACTATTTCAAAAAAAGTTTCAAAAAAGTACATCTATGCAACAATTACATCTACAAGAATTTTATATTCCTGCCAAAAGATAAGAAAGGAAACACGGGAAAAAGAAAACATCTGACTTGAATGGGCCAGACTGTGGGTGACACTTTCTTCTAGTTAAAAAGAAGTGTAGGTCCAGGGTTTGATCCCTGTATCAGCCAGCCACCAAAAAAATAAATAAACAACAGAAGTACTGGTGTCAATCATGCTGCTCGAGAAATAAAAATATTTAACAATAGCAAAATAACTATAAGGAAAAAAGCTAATTATCCAACGGAAAGTCTGGGGGCTCCCAAAGCTCACCCAAGACACCGGACTCGTGATTAACTCCTGGCTCTGCTGCTGCCCAAGGAGGTGTATACAATGGCGACTCCAGTGACAGGTGCTCTGTAGGTCCCTAACTAACGTGCCTGCTTCTTACAAGACATACCTTCGTCATGGCTTCATTGATCAAGTTCTCACTGATGATGGTGGCAGTTCCCAAGCTGGAGTTTGCAATCTTGGTAGCTGTTGTGCTCATTGGCTTCACAGGATGAAGTCTAAAAGAGAAGGGAAAAAGGATCCTTAGACCTTTCCGTAGCCAGAAAACCAAGAAACTACCCATCTCAAAGAAGGCAGCCAGCAAGGCAGACCAGGGGGACAGTGACACACTCTGCTCTCTACTCTGTCCGACACACTCCAGCGTCTCAGCCCCTGTGGAAATGAAGCAGTCAGGACTCAGCAGCCACTGCATAGCCAGCAAAGCGCATCCTTGGCCAGGTGTCCCGGCGTATCCACAAGACCCTTAGTCTTGTGATGAGCAACAGGGGAATATTAAAGGCAGTCTCTTATTTTTTGGAGGTAGCTACAGCCGAGGACCCCTCTGTGGAGCTCCCTGCAGAGCCTTCTGTGCCTCCACTGTAAAGAAAGAGTCTAGAACAAGCGTGCCAGCTGCACATCAGGCAGTGCTTAAAAGAGGTTTTCACCACCACTAGACTCTACTGCTCCATCTCAGTTGGTTTCTGAGACTGTTAAGATACTGGTCACAGCGGCTGGCCGGTTAACTCAGTTGGTTAGAGCACAAGGTCAAGGGTTTGGATCCCCATAATGACCAGCTGCCAGGAAAAAATATATATATATATATATCAGCCACACCACATTTCTGCAATTTGAGTGCTCCAAATCTGACAGTGCAGAACAATTCCTAAGCCACCTTTGACGACTACTACTGTGTTCCTCTTCCAAATGCAGCAGCGTCTTGAGGTATTACCACCACAAGGGACGGCCCTCCTAAAATAGGCCACACTGGCCAAACAGGCGCGGTGTGACACTGGGACATCTGAGTGGTCGGAAAGCCATGACCTCTGCAGGAGAAAGCAATGGCAGAGCCCCTGTCACCCTCACAAAGCCAAGCCTCCCAGTGTCTCACCTGTGCGCGCCCGGCTGAGCCGAGCCCGTGCGCGTCTCGGAGGGGGACACCCAGGCCTGAAGGAGCGGCTTCCTCTTGCCAAAACTGTCAACTTTACCGGCGCAGCCCTCTGCTGTTACCTTTTTTGGAGATTCTGCTGTACTGGTGTGGTGAGTGTCAGAACATGGAGAGCTGGGGAAAGAGTGTGTGGCAGGAAAGGTCTCAGAAAGGGGGGGACTGGCCACGGCAGAGTCCAGGGACAGGCCAGCAGGCTGACCCGGCCTCCCGCTTCCCTTCGGTTTTTCTTCCTCGCCACCGCCAGGGCCTGGCAGCTGTTTATCCAAGCTCGAGCTCTCGCCATGCTGTGGCATGTGACCTCCTGGAGCTGTGGCCTGCACCAAAGGGGCATCGATGGCCGCTGTGGGTGCTTCGGTCCCAAAGTCACGCAGGTCCCCGGCAGGCACTGGCCCTCTTCCCTCCTCCGGACAGGGAGGCGACGTGCTCAAGGAAGAAGCTCCTACTTGCGCAGGTGCCAACTCTGCTGTCTTTCTGCCATCTTCAGCCTGATCTCCTCTTTCATCATCCGATGCGACTTCAGGAATGGAAGGAAGGGTTAGGTTCAGTTCAGCCATGGCTGGAGATTTAACATCCGAGGGAGACTGGAGGTCGCTCAGGGGG
>NW_007730717.1:0-25254 GCF_000696425.1 Galeopterus variegatus
TTTAGCAAGAATAGCAACAAAAAATAAGCATACAGTTTCCCAAAGTCACTGTTATTAAGAATAAAAGTAATTATTCTGACAGAACCTACTACATTTTGCTCACAGTGAACATACAGTAAAATTCAAGAAACTGAAAAAAAAAATTAAGTATTGTGATATGTGTTTTTTTGTATGGTGGGTTGGGTTTTTTGTTTGGTTTTTTTTTTTTTTTTTTTTTTTTTTTTGGTGGCTGGTCAGTATAGGGATTGAACCCTGGAACTTGGTGCTATCAGCACCATGCGTGATATGTGTATTTTAAAGAATACTGTCATTTCATTTTATACTTACACTGGATATTACAGGGGAAAAGTCGTGTTTTAAAAATATGAAAGTTTCAGTGATATCATCTCCTAATTTTAAAAAGATTAAAAATGTGTCATATTTAAACACCTAATAGTCAAGACTAGTTAAGCTAGAAATTATTCATCACCTTTATCTTTGAATTTCACCTAGAATAAAGATAGAAATCAAAAGGTATGAAAATCACATGACTAGCAAGGAGTTGTTTATTTAAAAAAAAAAAAGCGAGTATCTGATTTCATGATATCATTCTAAGTACTTGATAGGATATTCATCAAACCAGCAAACAAAAGATTCTCGCCTTCCCTGTGCCTTCTCAGTTGGCTTTTTCCTTCTTGGTTCTCAGGTCGGCCCTGCTCATTTCATGAACCTTGGCAGTGTGCAGGGCAGGCTCTGTGTGAGTGAGACCCGCCCGACCCTGAAGAGGCTCAGTCTAGGAGACGCTTCTTGGATGTAACTGCTCTGAAGAAGGCTCATTTGGGGGTCATCAGAGCACAGAAGGGAGGCACTGAGCCCAGCAAGGAGTGCCACCAATTCCCCTAGGGGCTATTCTGTCACTTTAGTTCATCAGCAGGCTGCCCTTGACTTACATACTTATTTCCATAGAACTCTCATTTTTCAAATATAAATCGATGCCCCCAAACAACCTTTTATGAACAGAATTCAGCTCTCTTCCCCAACTTGACCAACTTCAATGTCCTGGTACCTCGCATTCCTATAAGAAAATCTGGCCACCTCCTTAGTATGATTTGCTCATTCCCAACTCAGTGCCTCTATATATTCCATCCCCTAGAAAGCTTCTCCCTCAGGCATCCAATTTATTCTCCTCCTTTAAAACAGTAGTTCTCATCCAGGGGTGATTCTGCCCGCTGAGGAATATTTGGCAATATCTGGAGGCATTTTTGATTGTCAGAACTGGGAGTTGCTACATCTAGTGGGTAGAGGCCAGGGATGCTGCTAAATATCCTACAGGGTATGGGACAGCCCCAACACAAAGAATTATCTGGCCCAAAAATGTCAATGGTACCCAGACTGAGAAACCATGCTTTAAGCTGAGCTTAGTTTCATCTACTTGGATTAGGAAATATTCCCAAATTAACTATACCCAACTTTGATCATGCCTTTGCTATGCGTCACCCCAGAATGTACAGAGTGCTGTAAAATAGCTTGTGTATGAGTACAGATGCTCTTTGACTTATGGTGGGGTTACATCCTGATAAACCCATCATAAGTTGAAAATATAATTAAGTTGAAATGCATTTAATACCTCAGTAAACCCATACTAAAATTGAAAAATTGTCGTCGAACCATTGTAAATTGGAGACCATCTGTATAAGATCACAGAGTCTTAGGATCAGATAGGACTTTAAAAGGCTAACCACTTTCTTGTCAACATTGCTTTGTAAAGATCTGTTGCATGTGGGAAAGTTGTCTTTCCTCAACTAGATTAATAAGCAATTCTGTTCAATCCTTTTATATTCATGTAGTTCATGAACATTTATTGAGCACCTACTATGTACTAAGCACTATCCTAGGCACTGGGGATATAATGATAAATATGTATCACCCCTGTTCTCGTGGATCTTAAGTATAGTGGGAGAGACATATTTTTAAAAAACCAATCACACAATTTCTGTTGTGATAAATGCTTTAACAGGATGAATATAGTTTACCTGAGAACGGGGGCACCTAATTTAATCTGGGACATCAGGTAAGGCTTCCTTGAGGATGGGACATTAAGCACATATTAAGCATTCAGTCAATATTTGTTGAACAAATAAAGGTGAAGCCTGAGAATAAATAGAAGTTATCCAGTAAGGTGTGCAGAGGCAGAAGGGTAAGGAGGGGACAGGAGGACAGTCATGTGGCCTTGATGGGTTTGAGGTGCCTAGGATCCATGTACATGTCTGGAACCCAGAAAAGGAGTCTGGAACCAAGCCCAAGGAACTCCATTTCCAATAGAGAAGTCAGGAAGAGCAGGAAAAACCAACAAGAAACTAACAGGGAGAGGCCAGAGATATAAGCAGAAGACAAGGAAAGCATGTGCCATAGATGGAAGCTGTTCAAGAAGAGAGGCCAGCCAGCTTGCCAGACTGACTGCAGAAGCTCATCCTCCCACCACCCACACCTCCTAAGAGTTGGGGAGTCAGCAGCCTCGACTGATACAGGCATCCTGTAGTGAGAACAAAGTCACTATTTCTATATTTTGAGATAGCATAAAATCTTTCTTCCTGATGTATTTTCTACTTCAAAGTTAACCACACTGATCTGAGTATCAATCAGTTAGATATTGTGGGTGTTTTAATTTATGACACTCAAATTTGTCATGCTCATTCTAAAATATAAACTCTACCTAGCTTTAGATTCCTTTTAGGCCTTGTTGTCACAATATTCTACCAGTTCGGAGTGTCAATAAGAAGGAGCTTGGAGCTAGCATTTCAGTGGCTTAGTAAAGAAAAGATGCATCTGTCAACATGCCATTTGATCTTGATTATTTGTGCCAGCGAGAGGTAGGAGTAGCATGAATAAAATTAGTGGAATCTAATACTTTAAGTTCAACCTTTTTTTTCCTGACTAAATACTTAACTTTTTTAAAATTACTAAATAGCAGCAAATCTTATAACAATCTTGTTCTTGGTGTCCTTTCACCCTGGTTTGGAAGGGGTGAATCTGCTGAAAACCATAGAAAGGGCCGAAAAAGAATAAGGTGCCCAGATAACCTAGAAATATATCAATCCATTCCTCAATAATGTTTACTATAGCTACCTCTTATTGTTTCAGATTAGACCCCCAAAAAGCACTTTAATTTCTGATTCGTTTAGAGTGAATTTTCTTTGAGCATTTACCCAATACAAGACACATGCTAGAATTATGAGATGAGAAAGATATTGTCTTGCCCTCAGGGGATTTCAACCCTACCAGTGAGACAAGAAGCTAAAAGGCTGAATGCAATAGTTCTAACAGAGTCACAAGCAAAATAGTGAACACACCTAGGAGGGAGGGAGTTATTCCAACTTGTGTGGCAACTGCAATAGGAAGAGCAGGAAAAGGACCTTTCAGTTATTCTATGAGCCTGAGGTAAGACTTGTGATCAACTTGGCTGAAACACGTAGGTGCATGAGGCAAATGTTCAAAGAGTGGGTAGGGGGCTGGAGGGTTAGCTCAGTTGGTTAGAGCACAGTGTTATAACACCAAGGTCAAAGGTTTGGGTCCCTGTACTGGCCAGCCACCAAAGAGTAGATAGGAAAATCTGTAGGGCTGAAAACATGGAGGGCCTTAAGAGTTTGGATTGTATTTTTCATGAAAATGGGGAAGATTTATGAGAAATGAAGTTCCAAGGTTAGCTTTATGAGTTAGAAATAAAAGCAATGTAAAGAATGGATTAAGATAAGAGAGACTAGAGGAGAAAACCCCATTAGGAAGTTATTAAAATGATACAGTTCAGGACTGCCCAGTACATTCCGAGGAACACTGGTATTCCTCAGAAGAAAAGGGCCAGAGAGGTCTTCTTGAGAGTTATAATGCACATTACCATATTAACTTTCTCTTGGAAGTCCTGCAGTAAAAATATAACTTTGCTTGACCCAATGCATCCCAAACTTGTTTGACCAAAGCATCTTTGTTGTTGTTTTTGTTGTTGTTGTAGACTACCTATTAATACTGGCCAGGACATTAAGATTAAATGGGGCATAATTTGTGGAATGAGGTTCAGGTAATAGATGATGAGATTCTGAAATAGGACATAAGATAAAGCAATGTATGGTATTTAAAATCTTGAAATGTTGCCAATATAACAATTTCCTCAGTTCAATCATTTCTCTTAATATTCTGTACATAGGAAAAGCCAAAGGTGAGAACTTTAGGGCCACTTCAGGCACTGGAACTAGTAGGTACTGCTGGGTGGGTGAGAGAGTGACATGAGAGGCTGAGGACAAGAGAATTGGTTGAAAGGATGTATAAGGAGCTCTCTGACACCAGGTCCTACCACTACCTTGGAAAGCTAGGTGACTTTTGCTTTCTCCCAACCTTATAGGAAACAGGAAATTTAATCTCTGGAAATATTGAACCAGAGAAATTCTAGGCTTGGAATACTAGGTACAGCACAGAGTGGGGCATTGAGTGAAAAGAGAGGGATTAAACAAAATTTCTGATCCTAAATAGTAGACCCTTAAGCCCTTCCACCACAGTAAAACTCACCAACCAACAAGCCCCATTCAGACATACAGAATTTCCAGTCGGCTTAGTGCTTCATCCTTCAGTATGAATGAACAGTCAAGGATCACTAGATGTATGTGGGAAGCTTCCTACATGAAAGTCAGACACCCAAACAACGAAAGAAAGAACTCAAAGCAGAAGAAGACTTTGTACCTATATCTCAGAGTCATGAAAGAAATAACATTCAAAAAACAGGAAGAGGATGTTATAAAAGTAACAATCAGGAAAAAAAAAAGATATCCATGTATTGAATGAACAAAAGAGCCTAAATAAAAATCAATATAAGTATACTAGAAGACGAAGTTGAGGAAATCTCTCAGAAAAGACAAAATGACAGAGTTGAACAAGATCTGGTCCTGGCTAGAATAAAGTAAACAGATGGAAAAAAATACCGTTTGATTTTCTTAAGAAAACATAAAAGAATAAGGATAAATTCATAAGATCCTACATCCAACAAATAAGAGATGCTAAAAGAGAACACAGCCTAATGGGAAAGAAATTTTAAGGGAAACACTTCTACAACTGAAGATCCAGATTGGAGAGGTCACCTGAGTGACCCATTCTACGGATTTAAAAGAAAAAAGTTAAAAACACACTGTGAAATTTCAGAACATCAAGGAAAAAAAGAGAAGGGAAGTAGAATACAGGTCCTGTCTTAGGTTAGGTATTCCCAGAAGCACATCTAGATTCTAGGATTTGAGTACAAGTAGTTTATTTGTTTTTGTTTTTGTTTTGTTTTTTTCTCCAAATTCCTGGTTTAATAAGGACTTGCTTATTTTGAGGGAAAAGGTCCCAAACATCAGGCTGTTCACAAAAATAACCCACAGTATCAACTTTAGAAAACAAATCTTAAGACTATTACACTAATTATTTTTCTAGAGGATGCATTTGACATGCCAATTCTCATTCACAAAAATACATTGTTACATTTGTTTTGAACAGCCCCACCACCTAGGAGGGAGGGAGTTATTCCAACTTGTGTGGCAACTGCAATAGGAAGAGCAGGAAAAGGACCTTTCAGTTATTCTATGAGCCTGAGGTAAGACTTGTGATCAACTTGGCTGAAACACGTAGGTGCATGAGGCAAATGTTCAAAGAGTGGGTAGGGGGCTGGAGGGTTAGCTCAGTTGGTTAGAGCACAGTGTTATAACACCAAGGTCAAAGGTTTGGGTCCCTGTACTGGCCAGCCACCAAAGAGTAGATAGGAAAATCTGTAGGGCTGAAAACATGGAGGGCCTTAAGAGTTTGGATTGTATTTTTCATGAAAATGGGGAAGATTTATGATGCAGTTAGGGAAGCAACTACTGAACTCTTGAATGAATGGAAAGAACTGTGCTCCCTGCATAACAAGAGATTATTTTGGAGACAGCTGATAAAAACCATACATCCTTTTTATTGTTAAGTCATAAAGAGGTATCAAAATTAAAAGCAAAAATTACAGGGCAAGACTTAACAAAACTACTAGGAGCATCAAAGGAAGTGAAAATGGTACTAGGCGCAGGGCAATATGAATTAATGAACATGGGAAGGACAAGGATGGGGAGAACAGTGAGCATGTGCTGAAGATACTAGGGGAGAGGATCTGGTGAAAAATTTGATCTTATAGACAAGCGCCTAGGTAAAGAATAATGGGATAAGATTTCTAAACCCCACTATGTGCTTAAGAGTCATCCTCGCCATTGGCGCTGTCTCTGTCATCCTCTCCTTCCTCAGCCTCTTTTTCATCATCCTTGATCAACTCCAGCATGGTTTTCACCTGGTCATCCCCCCGATCTTCATTATCATCATCATCCAGTAGGTCCCCCTCCTCAGCAGAGTCATCTGCACCCCCCTCAGACTCCATCTTCACATTAGTCTCATCTTTCTTCAGGGAGATGCTGCTCTGCTCCTCTTCTGACTTATCATTCTTCACCTCTACTCCTTGTTTGCTCTGTTCCTTTTCAATTTTTTCCAGGCTTTCCAGTAGAGAATCCACTTTTTGCTTTATCTGGGTCAATTCCTTCTTAATGGCCTGAAGGTCATCTCCTTTCAACTTTCCAGATTTGGAAGATCCACGCTGTCCACTCTTAGAATTGAAGCCACTTTTTCCCCTTCGTGAGGTATTTCCTGATGCACGCTGTCGTTTCGAAGGGACTACAGCCCGAGCAATAGGAGGAGGAGGAGGAACACGTGCTGGATAACTGTACATCCTGTCATAATAATCCCGTTGAAAGTCATAGTCCAAGTCAAAAGAGGAGCCGTACATCTCCACTGCAGATCGTTTCACACCTGCTTTTCCTCGGTTCACTTTTGGCTCTGCAGCCAGATTAACATCTAAAACCTGGCCAGCAATCATTCTGCCATCCTCTCCTGCTACAGCTGCCCGGGCATTTCTCTCATTAACATACTGAACGAAGGCAAAGCCCTTATGAACAGAGCAACCCACAATTTTGCCATACTTCGAGAAGATTGCCTCCACATCAGACTTCTTGACCACTAGAGTGTTGAGATTCCCAATGAATACACGGGAGTTCATGGAGCGAGGATCTGTCTTGTTGGTAACATTACTAGCCATTGTGTTTGATGATAAGGTTCTTCACACAAAGTGTAGCTGAAGATCAAAAAAATCTCACAGGAAGGTGAAGGGAGAAGAGATTTGATTCTGAATCTCCTGCTCCCGGGTTCTAGTAGACAAGCTGACCGCTGCTTGAAGTCCGCAGCGCTGCAACGACCGCTCAGCCTTCGTCTCTTCACAAAATCTACAAGTAGTTTATTTGGCGATTCTGAATCTCCTTCTCCCGGGTTCTAGCAGACAAGCTGACTGCTGCTTGAAGTCGGCAGCGCTGCAACGACCGCTCAGCCTTCGTCTCTTCACAAAATCTACAAGTAGTTTATTTGGGAGGCAAACTGAAAGGAATATTAATAAAGTGGTAAGTGAAATAGGGGAAGAAAAGAAGGTTAATGTGCAGGTTACATATGTGGGCAACTAGGGCTCAGTCCCAGGAGGGATTTTTTGGGAGACAGTGTAGAACACACCTCAGAGTTGCCCCACCCAAGGGATATTAACCACCAAGTTCTTTCCTTATTGGTCGAGGGCTACTCTGAAGGCATTAAACTGCCTGGCACTTCAGCTTGCAATGTGCATGAGCTGCACAGACACCCAGGGCTAGACAGAGCCCTTGGCAGAGCTTCAGGGGCACTTACGGTAAGAAGCCCTGGCATGCAGGAAATGAGGACTGTGGAGGGGTTATGGACAGGCGCTGACAGCATCTACTTTTGTCACACACAAAGAAAAGGAATCAAAATGGCATCAGACTTCTGATAGCAACCCTGATGCTATCAGGGAGCAATGCCTTCAAAATTCTTAGTGACAATTATTTTTCACCCATAATTCTTAACTGGTCAAACTACCAACTAAATTTGATAAAAGAATAAACTCACCTTCACATGTAAGATCCCATACATCCTTACTCAGAGCAGGTATTGGAGGATGTACTCCAGGGGGGAAAAAATGAGGGCTTTAGCCAAAAAATGAGGAAGATATATGGAATCCAAGAAATAAGAGCCAATTTGGACAGAGATAAAAAGAATTCTGCTTATCATGGCAAAAGGAAAGTCCCAGAACGGCAAGTGAGTAGCAGAGCTAGAGAGAGACTGGAGTAAAGATGAGGCCTCCAGGAGAGACCTTTTCTGGGAGAGAAAACATGGAAGGGAGATGATCTGATAGAAAGATTCATTGAGAGGCAGCTGGAGGATGTGGAAAAACATGTTTAAATGTTCAAGAAAATTAAGCAAATTAGAGCAAAGGCAATTTTTAACTCCAGGAAAAACAAAATGTATAAGAAAGGAATTGTAACCATCTTACGCTGCTTAGTTCATCACAATAAGGCTATCACTGATTTTAAAAAGAAATCCTGTGCCATATTCATATTGGGAAGAGGCAAGGTATAAGAGAACTCCAGGTTCTTGTTGACCATAATAGAAAGTAAACATTAGTATCTAAAGTTGATAAATCAAGAATCGGCAGTATAAGTATATTGTTTAGGTAGAAGAGAATACCAGAAAAAGCAACTATATTGGAAGTAGGTGCCTCTGAGCAGCAGGATCATGGCTAGGGTAAGGAAATGCTGTTTTTGCTGCTTTTTAGTACTATTTTATTTTTTAAACTGTTTATATATTAACTTGATAAAAATTAAAACTTTTTAAAAGTTAAGATAGTTGTGGTGATAAAGAGCAAAGTTTTTTGCATTACCTAAAACATGAAAGTCATTCTTTTATTCAGGACATTGGGGAAGGGCACATATCACGCGATCTGAAGCATTTATGAAATATTCTCTAGGAATCTCCAGGTAAAAGCTACTGAAGGCACGTGGTATATTTTGATAAACTGCGGTCTTCCCTAGGAGTTATTTATTATATCGTTGTATAGTAGAAAGCTGCCTTGGTAACTGATGTATTATGGTTATATTGTGGGTGTAAATGGTTAATAAGCAGGGACCGCTACATTTGATTCAATAAAGTAACTTTGAAACAGAAGCTGAATTCTTAAAAGCTGAAGTTAGGGCTGGCCCGTGGCTCACTTGGGAGAGTGCGGTACTGATAGCTCCAGGGCCACGGGTTCAGATCCCTTTATAGGGAAAGCCGGTTAGCTCACTTGAGAGAGCGTGGTGCTGACAACACAAAGTCAAGGGTTAAGATCCCCTTACTGGTCATAAATAATAAATAAACAAAAAAGCTGAAGTTATTTTATAAAGCAGCTTACTCAGTAAAAGGAGAAAGGAGACCACTCTAGCAGTAGTACCTAGAGCCCTGCAAAAGCTGGCACATGCGTCGGAATCCTGGGGAACGAAGCCCAAAAACCCAGGAAAAAGTGAGAGACTTAGGAAAAGCGACTTATCCTGAGAGCCTTTAAAGTAATTCGTGTTGGTTACTCCTACGTCAACACAGAGGGACTACACACCAATGAAGGTAGTCTAAGGGGCTAAAATTTTATTTAAATACAAGACTGCTTCGTTTAGACTCTGTGAGTGCCAAGTTGAGAAATCCATGACTGTTGTGTAACTGTTTGCATTCTACTTAAGGATGTTCCGGGGGAGCATCATCACACTTTCCCATTGCAGCTTACAAAGAGGAAGCTTTGCTGCAACACCTCCACAGCTGAAGGAGAGGCCTTGCTTTTAAAGGCCCCAGGTATTCTGCAAGAAGCTCTGAGAGTGACATAAGGTTCTGCGTGAAGACTCAAGTTAGCCGATTTTGACACGTATGCAAATGACCGCCCCCGCCATTCGTCGCCAATCAAACAGCAACACGAATCAAAAACGCTTTTACAGCCCGTGGGATTCTGAAGACATGCTGGTCAGGCGACAGGTGGCGCTCGCTACCCCCATCTTAGATCTGTGGAAAGAGTTGCAGATTGGTAAAAGCTTGGGAGTGAGCAACCCCGATGACTCAACCGTGAATTCACTCAACATTGTGTGCCGGGAACTGGCAGGACAAAGGGAATCTCTCCAAGGTCCGGCTCTCAGCAAATTCACAGCCCAGATACGTGAAAAGATGATCGTGGACAATTTCATAAGCATAAGCAAGCAGCTCGCGCTCGCAGCGCTCAGCTTCGTCACACCGCTCGGCCCTTTGTCATTGGATCCTGCTTTATTGTAATGTGAGCATTGTTTGCTTTTTGGTGGCTGGCCGGTACCAGATCACCGGTGACCTTGGTGTTATAAGGCTGTGCTCTAACCAACTATGCTAACCGGCCAGCCCTAAGGTGAGCATTGATTAAAAAAGTAAAAATTTGGTGGGACTGAGAAAGTTAAATATCTGCCCTGCCATTGCCCAGACTAGTATAAAGACACAGATAAAGGCAGCTACAAAATTAACAAGAATGTCTCTCCCTATGACACATTCCAGCTGTAAAGTATCAACACAACCTTCTTCTTTGAACGACCACTGCTTTCTTACTCACTGAAAACCTTTGTTCCCTAAAATTAAGGATTATAAGAAACTTTTCTGTTTGGAATTATACCAAATAGGAATAAAACGTTCCACTTTTGCTTGTAGAATCCAAGTCACTTTGACACAGAGAAGCAGCCTAATTTACAAACCAGATGCAAAGCTGCCAAAAAGGGGGTGTGGACACAACATTCCACGTCTGAATTTTGTAATTTCCAAGAAAACAACACTCTGAGGCCACTTTTGCACTTCAGATCTGACACTGACCCTTTTACATGAGCCCTGTTTTGCTTTGAGCCTGTAAAATACTGGTTCATTTAAATTTTATATCCACCCTTCCCCAAATCCTATATTAACTCTATCCTTTGTTTGGTCCTCTGGTCTCTCTCATTGCAGTGGGTTATTAAACCTGACTTTGTCAGATTACAGGTCTGTCCCTGGTTGGGCTAGGACAGCATCATAAACTATGAGAACCCTGTTCACCTCCAAAATGCTATCACAAAAAATCTATACAGTATAGTGTTTGAAATATGACTATACATTTGTGGCAGAGAAAAACATTTAGCAAATTAGTACCTGACATTCAATTTCTTAGTAAAACTAGTCATTCATTACCTTGAAATTTGATTCAATGCTTGAATTACAATTATTAAAATATGAAAATAGCATCTTAAGAACCTTAAAATCTGCTATGAAAGATGAAATATGTGGAAAATTTGCATTCAGAAGAAAAAAATTCTCAAGAAGAGTTTAATCAAAGAGAGTTAACAACCTCACAGGGCTAAATTCCTAACCAATTCACACTAATCTTCAAACATTACCTCTTCTAGAGAGCTGTCCTTAACCCTTCCTCTTCTATACTCTGGTGGCACCTGGTGTTATATTTGTGCCATGGCACACACCACCACAATATTGTGATTGTTGGTTTACCTGTTTCTCCCATTCATCTGGACTCATTGAGAGCAGGGCACCTGTCATTGATCTGTACCTCACACCTGGCACATAGGACAAGCTCAATTAATGTTCAATAGATGAACCAATGAGTGAAGGGGAGATTGGGAGCAAGGAAACCATTTGGCAAGTGGTCATAATAGTCCAGAGGGATGAAAATGACCTGTACTCAGTGTGACTAGACGGAAAAAGTAGATGAGTATGGGACATTTGGAAGAAGAAAAAAAAAGACTTGTGGAAGTAGGAAACGAAGAATAAGGAATTAATTTTTTTTTTAATTTTAAACTTACACAGGAAATGGATACTACAATTGACATAAAGGAAACCTATAGTAACCAGTTTTTTCAGTTGTAGATAAACAGATTTTGAGATGTCCTAGAAAAATCCAATACCCTTTCGACATTCGGAATTAGAGTGAAGGCTCAAAACAGACTCAGGAGTCATTGGCATTGAGGATGAAACTATTTTTAAAAAGTGGTTAAACTCTCCGAGGAAGAGGCTGTGCATTGAGTACAAGGTTGAAGGACTGAAACTTGGAAAATGCAAAGGTCTAGAGGAAAAGAGAAGGAAAGAAAAGGCTGCAAGGAAGAGTGTGTTCCTAGAGTGACAGAGCTTTGCAATATCCCAGACACCAACGGAGAAGCACTGCCTTCTGGTGAGACGAGGAAAACCCAAGAGAAACCCCTGAAAAACTATTAGAAATCAAAGTTCAGCAAGGTGGTGAGTTATAAAGTATAGCAATCATTTTCAACAATGACTTTCCTCCAATTTATAACCTGTTAGAAAACATAATGGACAGAAGATCCCGTTGGAAGAGTGTGTTCCTAGAGTGACAGAGCTTTGCAATATCCCAGACACCAACGGAGAAGCACTGCCTTCTCGTGAGAGGAGGAAAACCCAAGAGAAACCCCTGAAAAACTATTAGAAATCAAAGTTCAGCAAGGTGGTGAGTTATAAAGTATAGCAATCATTTACAACAATGACTTTCCTCCAATTTATAACCTGTTAGAAAACATAATGGACAGAAGATCCCGTTTGCAATAGCAAAAAACAAAACAAAAATATTTAAGGATAAACTTTGAAAGTGTGGTACTTTTGAAAATATAATGGAAAAAAATCCTATTTGCAATAGTAAAAAAAGAAAGTATCAAATATCTAGGAAAAAACTTTGAAAATGTGTAGTAATTTATGAACTAACTATAAAAACCAAGGGACATAGAAGATTTAAATAATAATGGGATGAAGCAGATGGAACACATGACATTATGATGACACTACTCTCCAAATTTATATATTTAATGTAACTTCAAGTCAAAATAAAATCCAAGTGGACCAGGGAGATTTACAAGAAACAAAAACAGATAAAAGAAGTATAAAAAAAAAGGGGGGGGAGGGAGTTTTTCTAGGCATAATCCGAAAAGCAGTACCATAAAGAAAATAATTCAGAATGAACCTGATTCCTAGAGGCCAAGCATCCCAGCTCAGGCCTTTAAAATGCCCTTCTCAGTCCTGGGATCTGTGATAAGACTATTGTAATTTTTCTTCCCCTAGCTCAAGATGTTTCCATCTCCTATACGAACAAGTCGTCAATAAGTATTCATCAAAGATCTCCTTTCACTGTGGGTAAATCCACACTGTAAATTCTCCAAGTCCATGACAACTCTCAAGGCCTTGTAACATAGCAAGCCCTCAGTCCTAGCTGAGAAACAAGGTTGAAAGAAAAGATCAGGCAATCCCTGGCACTGACAAGCCAAAAGGCAAAATTTCATACCGTGAGCATGTTTGGGGCTTGGGTTGTGTGGCTCTAGAAGTAACATCAACACACCCCACCTAACAAAAAGCAGTGACCAAAAGAAGGGGGATGATAGTAGCAGGTATCTATATTAGGATAAATGAATGTTCTCTGGCTTACTTTTTCCTTGATAGGCTTTTTTAAAAAAGTCTTCTACATTGCTTCTCAAACTTTAGAGTGCGTCAGAATCACCTGAAGGGATTGTTACGAAGATTACTGAGGCCCACACCCAGAGTTTTTGAATCAGTTGGCCTGAACAGGGATCTGAAGGTTTGCATTTCTAATAAGTTCCCAGGTGATGCTGGTTCTGCTGGTCTGGGGACCACACTTAAAGAACCACTGCTCTGCAATATTGTGAGATTGGGTGTGAACCTGAGAGAAAAGCAAAAAGGAAACTTTTGACGGTTTTCTCTTGACAATGAAGTCCTTGGAGAGAAGTAGCTGGGGACTGGGACTACACAGTGGAGGTTGGAGGGCCTAGCAAGGGCTGTGCAACAGAATTCCTTTTTTGAAAATATCCCCCCCTAAACCTTAGTAAAGTTACTAGATTCAGAAAATGCTTAGTTCAAGTAAATGTTGTTTGTGTGCATGTATGTGTAAAACTGCATAGCGTCAAACCAACAAGGCAAACCAAGAAGTAGAAACAGAGGCATGGGGAGTAATGTCAAGAATTTCCTGAGTTGGGGAAAGACTTCTAACTGCCCATAGCAGGATCTAGGAGAAATGTACTAAAATCTCCAAGGGCAGGAATATTCCAAGTGAATGTTCCAATCTCCCAATGTTTTACCTTAATTTGGATTTATCTTCTCTGTTTGTTTGTTTTTGGCAGCTGGCCAGTACAGGGGATCCAAACCCTTGACCTGGGTGTTATAACACCACACTCTAACCAACTGAGCTAACCAGCCAGGCTTCGTTTTTGGCAGCTGGCCAGTACAGGGGATCCGAACCCTTGACCTGGGTGTTATAACACCACACTCTAACCAACTGAGCTAACCAGCCAGGCTTCCCTGAGTACTGAGTCCCCAACATTTTTTATTCCCAACATTAGCTTTTAATTTGTTCTAATTCTAAACACTATACCTAAAAATTCATGATCAGTAAAGAAATGTAAGTGCATAAAATTGCTCTTAAACTTAAAAGAAGTAAAACTTTCCTGCATTGCAAATGCTATTTCTAATTTATCTATTGTATAGATTAGATTTTCTATAGAGATTTTCATAAGGCAGCATATGTCCCTGAAACCCCTCTATGATGATTATAAATTGTGCCCTCTCTAAAGACATGGGGCCATCAGATCTATTTCTTGACCCCTTACATATTAGACTAAAGTAAAACCCTGCTAAGGACTATTTCTGCACCACAGAACTGAAGGATGGCTTCATTAAATTTCAACCCATTTTTAAATGGTTTTTCTAATTACATGGGTTTCAGAAAGACTTTTGACATAGTACAAATGGAAACCTCCTCTCACAGTGCATGAATATTAGCATATCACATTCCCAATATAGGGGATAATCTGGTCTTTTAGACAAGGTTTACAGAAGGTCTGTAAAGACCTTAAAAGATGAGGTCTTTTAGAGAAGGTTGTTGTGGTAGCCAGACTCCAAGATGGCCCCAGTGATCCTTGCTTGCTGGTATTCATGTACTTGTATAACACCTTCTCACTCAGAATCATGGTTGGACTCTCTGTCCAATAGAATGAGACAGAAGAAACAGTGTGTTGCTTTCAAGGCTAGTTATAAAATATATTGCAAAAAAACAAAAATACATTGCTATTTACACCTTGGTCTTTTTTTTTTTTCCTTTTTGTCTTTTTTACTGACCGGCAACGGGATCACAACCTTCGGTGTTGCGCCCGCACCGCGCTCAGCCAGTGAGCAGGAACCGGTCTCCACATGGGATCCGAACCCCCGGCGGGAGTGCCGCCACGCTCCCAAGTGGCGCACTCTCCAGTGCACCACCGGGCCGGCCCTACACCTTGGTCTTGATCTTAGATCACTCACTCCAGGGGAAGCCAGCAGTGAGGATATTCAAGCAGTCCTATGCGTGGTCCTTGTGGCAAAGAACTAAAGCCTCCTGCCAATAGCCAACACCAAACTGCCAGACATGTAAGTGAGCCATCTTGGAAGCAGATCCTCCAGACCAACTCAAGCCTTCGGATGACTACAGGCTCAGCCAACATTTTAACTATAGCTCTTGAGAGACCTCAAGTCAAAACTGCCCAACTCTGAATTCCTGACTGCCAGAAACCATGAGATAATAAAGTTATTTTAGTTGCCTCATTTGGGGGGTGATTTATTATGCAGAAAAATATTCGAATGTAAGAGACCCATTCAAAGGACAGGATAAGACTATGAAACATTCATTAATATGGTTTCAGATTCCACATTGCATTTAACCTTAAAGGATCTAATACTTGTCAAGTTTTCATGCAGTACCAAAGAAGAATATCAACAATTATTTGAAAAGCTATTAAAATATTCATTTAGGGGCCGGCCCGGTGGAGCACTGGATAAGTGCACCGCTTGGGAAGCGCGGCGGCGCTCCCGCCCGAGGGTTCGGATCCCACATACAGACCGGTTCCCGCTCACTGGCTGAGCGAGGCGCGGGAGCAGCGCCGAGGGTTGCAATCCCGTTGCCGGTCCCCGGTCCGGTACGGGGGCAACACTGAGGGTTGCGATCCGTTGCCGGACACGGAAAAAAGACAAAAGACAAAAAAAAAAAAAAAAAAAAAATCAATGAAATATAATAAGGAAGAAAGAGAATACATAAATATTAGGAATAGGAAAGAAAGATATTACTACATGCCCAACAAAGGTTAAAAGATAAGAGAAAGCTATGAACAACATTATAAAATAAATCTGAAAACTTAGACAAAATGGACAAATTCCCAGAAAAATTATTATTTATCAAAATGAATTCAGGGTGAAATAGAAATCCTTTATAGACCTATAAACATTAAACAAGTTGGATTGGAGATTTTAAATCTTCCCACAATGCTGGCCAGTTAATTCAGATGGTAGAGCGTGGTGCTAACACCAAAGTCCAGGATTTAATCCCTGTACTGGCCAGCTGCCAAAAAATAGAAATCCTTTATAGACCTATAAACATTAAACAAGTTGGATTGGAGATTTTAAATCTTCCCACAATGCTGGCCAGTTAATTCAGTTGGTAGAGCGTGGTGCTAACACCAAAGTCCAGGATTTAATCCCTGTACTGGCCAGCTGCCAAAAATAAATAAATAAATAGAAATAAAATCTTCCCACAAAGAAAGCATCTGGTTCAGACAGTATTACAAGTGAGTTTAACCAAACTTTGAAAGAATAATTCATCAATCTTAATCTCTTTAAGAGAACAAAAAAATAGAGTTCTCCCCACTTCATTCTATGAGAGGGAAAAAACTTTGATCCTAAAAACAGTTAAGATCAGCTACAAAAGAAAAAGAAAGAAAAAAAAAACAAGCAAAAATTTTAAAAAGAAAAAAAGATCAGCTAAGAAAGAAAAATTATAGTACAATATCACTCATGAACATAGTAGAAAAATAGACAAAAATTGACAATCCGATTCTAAAATGTATAGAGAAATGCAAAGGGCCTGGAATAACCAAAACAACTTCAAAAAGAACAAAATTGAATGACTTATTCTACCTGATTTCAAAACTTATTATAAAGCTGCAGTAATCAAGACAATATAGTATAGACATAAGGATAGAGCTATAGATCTATGAAACAATAGAGAGTCAAGAAATAGATCCACATGTATATGATTATTTCATTTCCAACAAAGCTTGCCAAGGCAATTCAGTGAAGAAAGGATAATCTTTTTAACAAACAGTGCTGGAAAAGTTGGATAGCTATATAAAATTTTTTTTCTACCTTTATCCCACATTACATACAAAAATTGATTTAAGATGGGTCATAGAACAAGTAGTAGCTTAAAATATAAAACTTATAGAAAAAAATGAAGAAAATGTTAGTGGTCTTAGGTTTTGCAAAGATTTCTTAAATATTTCTTATAAAAAGAAAGAAAAATTGGCAAATTAGATATTATCAAAATTAAGAACTTCTGTTACTAAAATGAAAAGGCAAGCCACAGACTTAGAGAAAATATTTGCAAAATACATGTTCAACAAAATGACAAACAATCCATAACAATCCAATTTATTTTATTTTATTTTATAGAAACATAATTGATTATACATATTTGTGGGATACAGAGTTGAGTATCAGCATCTGTGTACTATGTGTGATGATCAGGCATGATAATTAGCATATTCATCATTACAAAACATAATCATTTCTTTGTGTTGAGGACATTTGATCATCTCTCTTCTAGTCACTTGATAACATGCAGTAAATTATTGTTAATTATAGGTTTCTAGCGTGACTCTATAAAACTTATACAGTAAAACTTATTTTTCCTAACTAACTGTTTTGTGTCTATTAACCCATTTCTTGGTATTCCCCTTCCCCTCCCCCTTTCCCAGCTCTCGAAATCAGTTTTGTTCTCTCCTTCTGAGAGTTCAATGTATTATTATGACTGCTGTATCTTTCTTTCTTTTCCTTATCCAGTATTCTATTGACAGACATTTAGGTTGGTTCCATATCTTGGCTATTGTGAATAGAACTGCAATAAACATGGAGTGCATGTTGAAGTGTTGAAGGTATCCCTTCAACATGATGATGTCCATTCCTTCAGGTATATAATCCCAAAGTAGTGGGATTGCTGGATTGTACGGTAGCTCTATTTATAGTTGCTTAAGAAAACTCCATACTGTTTTCCATAATGGTTGTACTAATTTAGAGTCCCATCAACAGTTAATTTGGGTTCCCCTTTCTCCGCATCTTCACCAGCACAAAACAACCCAATTGTAAAACGAATAGATAGACAGTTCTCCAAAGAAGATATATAGATGGCAAATAAGCATAAGGAAAGATGATCTACATCTTTAGTCATTAAGGAAATACAAATTCAAACCATAATGAGAGACTATTACACCCTCAATAGAATGGCTACAATTACAAAGACTGACTATACCAAGTGTTGTTGAAGATACGCAGCAATTAGAACTCTAATGCTTTGTTGGTAGGCATGCAAAGTGGTACAATCACTATTGAAAGCACTTTGGCATTTCCTAAAAAGCTAAACATCTACCAACGATACAGCCTAAATGTCAAAAAGAAATGAAGGCATGTGCCCATACAAAGACTTGTACATGAATACTTATAGCAGTTTTATTTGCAATAGTAAATAGTTGGAAATAATACAAATGCCCATAAACGAGTGATGAATAAACAAATTGTAAGATGCTCATGCAAAGTTCATACAATAGAATACTACTCAGCAATAAAAAGGAACACACTACACATGCAACAACATGGACAAATCTCAAAGTAAGTAGGCTGAGAGAAAGAAGCCAAAGTCTACATACTGTATGATTCTATTTATATAAAGTTTTAGAAAATGCAAACTATAGTAACACATCAGTGGTTGCCTGAGGTGAGAGGGTGGGGAAATGGATTACCAAGGGGCGTGAAGTAACTTTTGGGAGTGATGGATATGTTCAATATCTTGATTGTGCTGATGGTTTAATGAATATATACATATGGCAAAATTAATAAAATGGTATGTTTTAATGTACATCAATTATACCTCAATAAATCTATAAAAACATAAAAAGGGTGCAAACGAAATTCAGCAATATATAAAAACTATCATCAGGGGTATCAATACTACTCCCATGTTCTACAATTCATTAGGAGGACTCACAGGACTCAGCATATAGTTGTACTCATGGTTATGATTTAATATAGGGAAGGATACAAAGCAAAATCAGCAAAGAAAAAAATGTATATGGGGCAAAGTCCAGAGCAAACCAGGCATAAGCATCCAAGAGTTGTTTCCCAGTTGAATCACACAGGACACACCTAATTTCCCCAGCAACAGATTGTGACAATACATGTGAAATGTCTACTGGGAAGCTCATTAGAGACTCAATTCCCAAGGTTTTTGTTTGAGGCTGGTCACATAGGCATAGCATTATCAAAATTACAGACTCCCAGCCTAAAAGCAGGTGTTTAACATAAACTACACTGTATGAACAGTTTAGGCACAGTGAGCCATTATTACCAATTAGGGTGGTTTGAACCCACCCAAAATTCCAAGTTCCCCATCACCAGCCAAGTGTCAACCTTGTAAGCAGACCTTTCAAAGGATAGCAGTAAGAACTGCTATATTAACTCTTTTCTACACAATAACAGAAATGAGTTTAATTTATTCCAGAAATGCAAGGGTAGCCAACATTTATAAAATCTACAAAGAGTATTCCCACATTAAAAGAAAATAATTTCAATGGACAGAGAAAGCATTTGATAAAATTCATTTATTGTTTTTTTAAAAAGGCTTTTAAGCAAAGCATACATGAACTTGATAAAATATATCTGCCAAATACCTATGGTAAACATTATTTTTCTTAAGTATTAGAAGCATACTCTTCAAATTAGGAACAAGATAATAATGCCTACAATCAATGCTTTTATTCAACATCTTACTGCAGATCCTAGCCAGTACAGTAAGAAAAGAAAAAGAAATAAAAGGTATAAGGTATAAAGAGATAAAACTGGAAAAGAAAAAAGAAATGTTGTTATACAATCTATGATAATTGTATGTCACAGATGATACAATGGTCTACACCAAAAAGAGCCAAATTTTTTAGAAACACATGAGTTGAGCAAGATGACTGAATATAAGATCAATATATAGAAATTGATTGGCTTTAAATGGGTAAATTGTATAGTATGTGATTTATATCTCAATACAGCTGTTACATTTTTAAAAAATCAATTAGGGATGATGAGTGTAGAGCTTTGGTGAGTGAGGACTGTGTGAGTGTGCATTTGCAGCTTCCAGGCTTGTTCTGACAGCAGGAATGGCTTTACTTGTCATCCAAAAGCAAAGGCCAGGTTTTTTTTAAATCTATAAACTTTCATATTTAGAGTTGCTAAACTCTCATATTCTTAAAAGTTTGCCTTAGCTTTTTTGGAGGTAGACAACCCTATCATCTATGTGTAACAGCATTTCCTTTTACCTTTTCAATCTTTATACCTTTTATTTGTTTTCCTCATTTTACTGCACTGGCTAGGATCTCCAGTAGAAGCAACCTAAGACAGACAATTACTAAAGTCTGGGGACTCTGACAGAGATCACCATAGTGATATTATTTAACTGTACCTTTAAAAATCCAAAAATAATCTGGACTTAGGAACAAAACTAAGTCTAAAATTGAAAAGTCTGAGAAAGATGCTCTGCTTCAAGTGAAAATTCCATCCTTAAATAACTATCCTTAACTAGTAGAGTAAAAAAGCTCTACCACAAAGATTTAGAAGTTACATCAGCATTATCAGTGAAGGAACCATCAATAGCCTTCACTGGCGTGCAGGAACTTCAGAGTAAAGGAACTAAAAATGTGGCAGTACTAAAACAAAAAGAATGAATGAGCCTTATCATTTATCTAATTGCAGCACTCCAAGTGATTATTTAAATTTGGATAAGATTACTGAGGATGATGATTTTCATGGTGGTTAATGCTTGGTGCTTGGGTAGGACAGAGGAACAAACACTCTCTTGAGAAAAATCATTATACCCAATAATAGTGATCTTACTTCAGTGAGAGTGAATGATGAAAAACTCACTAAGTAAAAATAACAGAGGAAAAAAGTGAAGATAAAGACCCAGTTAAAAACAAACAAAAAAAAAAACAGGGAAGAACTCATCTAAATCAAAATGTTATACTTGGGGACACCAGTAGATACTGCTGCTGCAGCAGCAGCCAATAAACCAATCAGCTCACACTAAAAAGGGTTTCTTCTGTCACTTCAGAGCCCATAAGGAAACCATTACAAATGATTTGTAAAAAGGTATATGGGGCAAAGTCCAGAGCTAAAAGCAAGAGGCCTAAAAAGGTTCCACCAGCAGCATAAGGAAGTAGCAGCAACAAAAGCAGCAGCCCACTTGTGGATCTTTATGGTAAGTCTCGACATCTGGTACAATGTCTTACAACAATTTTAAACATATACCTATAGAACACAACATTTAATGAAACACAGAAATACAGTGAAACTGAGAGATCAGCTTTTGTGTTTAATGAATGGGAGAAATCTATGTGAATGCCTATTTGTATGTTGATGTGTCAAGTAATCACTTTAAGTCAATGATGTAGGAAGTGCTTATCATATACTTAGTTAGTCCTACTATAATGTTAGATAATATCATTTTTTAGGAAGCTTTGATCTGAACTTATCATAAATGAATAGAGTAACAAATATTTTATATATATACTTTTTTTTTTTATTTTGGCAGCTGATCAGTACAGGGATCAAACCCTGGACCTTGGTGTCATCAGCACTATGCTCTAAACAACTGAGGTAACTGCCCAGCCCCATAAAGGTATACATTTTAATCAGCTGCTTGTTATATATGTATGATGATATGTACATTAGTATCTATAAATGATGATATACATCATTTATATATATTTCAAATATTAACCATTAAAAATGAATAGTACTTAGCTCAGTTTATTTTGCTTTAGAAAAACATAGATGTTAACACAAAAATAAGCAATTCAGAATGTTGATTAAAGTATTTGTTTTTATGTAAAAGCAATAGCACCTTCAATAGGTGAATTGATAAACACACTGCACCATATCCAAAAAATGGAATATTACTCAGCAATAAAAAGAAACAAACTATTGATACATGCAACAATTCAGATGAATCTCAAGGGCCTTATGCTGAGTGAAGAAAGCCAGTCTCAAAAGGCCACAGACAATATGTTTCCATTTAAATAAAAACCTCAAAATGATGTAGTTACAAATATGGAAACATATCATCGGTTACCAGGGTTTACAGATGGTGATGGGGAAAGAGGAAGATATGATTATAAAGGGATAGCATGAGGGAGATCTTCATTATGATGGAATAGTTCTGAACCTTGATTGCAGTGATGGTTATATGAATCCACACATTTGATTAAAATACCATAGAACTATGCATACACATTGTACCAATGTCAATTTCCTCAGTTACCAACAAATTTCCAAGTTTTCCTATTACAGTTATGTAAGGTGGAACCCACTGGGAAATTGGGTGAAGAGTACTTGGGTGAACAGTACATGTACTATTTTTTCATCTTCCTATGAATCTACAATTATTTCGAAATAAAAGTTTAAAGAAAAAAAGAAAGCAAAAAGGCAGTTGCATTTCTATACAGCAACAAAATCAGAATGTAATTTTCTAAAAACACCATCTCAATGAGTAATATAAATTATTAGTTACCTAGAAATAAATGTTTTTTAAATGAGATATGAGTGGCATATAAAAATTATAAAACTTTATTGAAAAATAAATGAAGAAATATTGTATGTTTGGTAGGAAGACCCAACATTATAAAGATATCAATCTCTCCAAAATGACTTACAGATTAAATGAAATTCCAATCAAAACTTCAACAGTTTTATGGAACTTGGCAAGCTGATTCTAAAATGTAATAGCATGACTTACCATAAAACTATAGTAGTAACACAGTATTTTATTAGTACAAAAACAGATAAACCAATGGAACAGGATGGAGATCCCAGAAATAGATCCGTGCATATTCGGAAATTTGATAAGACTAAGATAGCATTGTAGATCACTAGCAAAAAGATAAGCTTTTCAGTAAAGAGTGCTGAGCACCCATATGAAAAAACATCAGTGATAGATTAAAAAACTAAATATGAGTAGAAAATTTGGAAACTTTTCAAAGAAATCACAGAAGAATATCTTTATGACCTCGGAGTAGAGATGGAGTTCTTAAACAAGACACAAAATATGTTAACCATAATATAAGCTGACAAATCTATCTTAACAGAAAGAACTTCTTTTCATTAAAATAAACCATAAGAAAGGTGAAATATCAAGCCACAAAGTGACAGGTTATTTGTAACATATATTACTAACAAAAAGTTGCTACCAAGAATTTTTTTAAATTTATTTTTTAACATGGTAAAATGGGGGCTTGTCAATTAACTCAGTTGGTTAGAGCACAGTGTTGGTAACACCAAAGTCAAGGGACCAGATCCCCATACAGGCCAGCTGCCACAAAAAAAAAAAAAAAAAAAAAAAAAAATTGGAAAACAGACAGTAATCGGGACAACAGGAATTAAGATCACAATAAAAGTTGTTTTATACTCATTACATTGGCAAAAAAGTAAATCTGGTACATATTGGTAAGTACTGGCAGAATGAAGATCTTACGGGAACATCAGGAGATTCTTAAGTGGGATTTCTTATGTTTTCCTCATGGGTGTATAAATTGGTATACGTATTGTGGAAAACAATTCAGCACTATCTTGAAAACTGAACATTCACATACACTGCAAACTACAATTACCACTCCTAAGGGCTAATTAGGAGTTAGCTGGCTGGATCAGCTGGTTATAGAGTATAGCCCTGTAACACCAGGGTCAAGTGTTCACGAAGTTGCCCATACTGGCCAGCTGCACCCCCTCCAAAAAAATTTTAAAAATAAAAAACCAATTACCACTTTTAGATTTATATACTAAGAAATTCCTGCAAATATGCACAAAGAAACATGTACAAGAATGTTCATAGTACCAATGTTTATGATAACAAAATAAACATATAAATAATAAAAAATAATTCAAAATATCCACCAGCAGGAAAATAACTCTTCTCAATAGGCAAGTTTCAGCTCAAATATCACTTCCTTAGGCCATCTCTATGTTCTATGTAAATTTAAAGCACACACACAGTCAGTCTCTTCTAGCAGCTACCCCCTTACTTTCCACAGTTACTATTTGAAAAATCAATCAAGTCTTTCTTCTCACCAGACAGTAAACTCCATGAAAAGAACATTGTAACCTCTTCTTACTTTGTATCTCTAGGCCCTGACACATAGTAACACTGAAAAGGAAAGGAGAAAGAAATCAGAAGAGAGGAGGAAGGGTGAGGTGGATGATGTGGTTCATTGACAGCTCAGACAAAAGGAGAAAAGGGAGCCAACTTTTAGAAGCTACTCATGTGGAATGGAGAAGTTCTGTACGTGGAATTTCTACTAAGCGTTTGAGGAAGGACTGGGAAAAGACGATATAAAGAAAAGATTTGGGGAGAGGATCTGGAGGGTATTCTACAAAATTGTTCCCACTCTCTAACTTAAGCTCTTAGCTTCACTGTTGATATGCTTCATCAATGGGGGCGGGGAGGGGGGCTGATATTCACAGTTTCACAGTGGAAAACAATGGGAAATAAAATTCACCTTACCAAAATGTACTTTATCATCAACTTTGCTTATTTAATAAGGTAAAGATTTACAAATGTTATGGGCTGAATTGCGTTCCCTCAAAATTCATATGTTGAAGTCCTAACCTCTAGTACCTCAGAATCTGACTGTATTTAGAGATGGGGGTCTTTAAAGAGGTAATGAATGTAAAATGGAGTCTCATGGGTGGGCCCTAATCCACAATGACTGGTATCCTTAAAAGAGGAGGAGATTAGGATACAGACATGTGCCCAAACAGAGGAAACAGTAAGGACACAAGGAAGGCAGCCATCTGCAAGCCAAGGAGAGAGGCCTCAGAAGAAACCAAGCCTGCAGACACCTTGATCTTGGAATGCCAGCATCCAGTACTGAGAAAATCAGTATCTGTTGTTTAATCCACCCAGTCTGTGTTATTTTCTTATGGCAGCCCTAAAAATTTAGTACAACAATCTTTTTTTTTTAAAGATGACCGGTAAGGGGATCTTAACCCTTGACTTGGTGTTGTCAGCACCACGCTCACCCAGTGAGCGAACCGGCCATCCCTATGTGGGATCCGAACCCGTGGCCTTGGTGTTATCAGCCCCACCCTCTCCCGAGTGAGCCACGGGCCGGCCCAAGATTTTTTTTTTTTTTTTTCCGTTTTTTGTCTTTTTTCGTGACCGGCAACAGATCGCAACCCTCAGTGTCGCGCCCGTACCAGACCGGGACC
>NW_007730717.1:26074-44183 GCF_000696425.1 Galeopterus variegatus
CCGGGACCGGCAACGGATTCGCAGCCCGCGGTGTTGCGCCCGCACCTCGCTCAGCCAGTGAGCGGCCGGTCTGTACATGGGATCCAAACCCTCGGCGGGAGCGCCACCATGCTCCCAAGCGGCGCACTGCAGCAGTGCGCCACCGGGCCAGCCCAAATTTTTTTTTTGTCTTTTTTCCTGTCCGGCAACGGATCGCAACCCTCAGTGTCGCACCCGTACCGGACCGGGACCGGCAACGGGATCGTTGCGCCCGCACCTCGCTCAGCCAGTGAGCGGGAACCGGTCTGTATGTGGGATCCGAACCCTCGGCGGGAACGCCGCCTCGCTCCCAAGCGGCGCACTGTAGCAGTGAGCCACCGGGCCGGCCCTAGTACAACAATCTTAATGAAAACTTCTTTGCTTATAGAGTTTGCTTCAGTCTGAAGAAAAATATTCCTGTGCTTACCTAAGTCCCCTAAACCAATATCAATTAAGAGATAGTAAAAATCTGTCATACTGTTAAGAATTATTGAAATTACTCAATTATTTGAGTATGGGAGGTTGGCAAATTGCTGCCAACCTTTTTTCCCCTTACCAATCCATAGGAAGGAAGACTCAAATAAAATTGATTTATCCATTTGGCAGTGTAGGCCAAGTACCTACAGACCACTTGGTTCTAAATAAGAAAATAGAACTACAAAATTAAGATATGTTTAATTAAATTTATATATGTATATTTCTTTGATTTTTAAATTTAAAACATATACAACTTTCATTACATTTTGGAACAATTAGGTTAAATTTTTGCATTTCTCAAGAATTCCCATGTATGCATGATTGCTAAGAAATCATACCAAATCATGAATGAGTCAATCATAGTCAAATGTTAAAAACAAAAGTAATCCATCCAAAAACTGTTACAAGAAAAATATTCAAAATTAGGTACAGGTGCATCTTAGTATTTCATATGACAGAATAGGGCTCCTTTTTCTCCTTCCATTCCCTAACTACTTGTCTCCTGTTCTAAGTCTCTGGTAATGGTTCAGAGAGCCTGGGGCAATGACTCCTGCAAGGGAAGACTGGGGCGTAGTGAGGGCAACGTTTCTACAGGCTTGGAGGATGAGAAGCTGAGAAAAAAACAAACCACAAACAGTCCATGTATGATATACATGGAAACACATACCAAACAAACATAGATACATCTTGGACCCTTTGAAACATAAGTGATAGATTTAATAAGTGATAAATTTAATGTTGTATGTATTTCCACATCTAGAGGTGGTGGGTGGCCTCTAGGAGCTCAGAGCAGCTCCTGGCTGACAACCAGCAAAAAAAATAGCAACCTCAGTCCTGTAACCATCAGGAGGTGAATTCCGCCAACAACTTGAAGGTGCTTGGAGTGGATTCTTCCCCGGTCAGACCTCCAGATAAGAATGCAACCTGGCCAACAACTTGATTACAGTCTTATGAGACCCTAAGTAGAAGATGCTGCTATGTCCAGACTCCTGACTCACAAAAAATTATGAGATAATGAATGTGCACTATTCTATGTCACTAAATGTGTAGACATCTGTTACATAGCAAAAGAAACTAATACAGTAAGCCAAGCTAATCAGGAAAAAGAACAATCAGCTTCAGTGGGATCAGCAAACCATAATTCCAGTTCCACCTCATTTAAATATTAAATAATTTATGCTTCATTTTAAAAAGGAGTTAAGGCAGAGGAAGACCACAAGTAATCTTTTTTTAATTATTATTTTAACTTCTCAATGTACATTGTAGTTGATTTTAGTGTCCCTGTACCTGTTCCTCTTTCTCCCCTCCCCCCAACTATATCATATCTGTTCACTTGTCTTAACAACTTCAAGGAATTATTGTGATTGTGCCTTCTCCCCCTGACACACCATTTATTTGTTCATATGTTTATTATTTATTTTTAGCTCCCACAAATAAGTGAGAACATGTGGTACACAAGTAGTCTTTTAAAGATTCGTGTGTAGTTGTTTAACACAGAAATAAGAGAAAAACATTTACTATTACAAAATATAAGAAGGCTATGCTGAAAAGAGCTGATTGTTGAATAACCTGAGATGCAATCACATTGTAGATAGCATCCTACCAAAACAAAAGGACAGAAAATATATTCAAAGTTATGCATTAAAATTGAGGTGGAAAAGTTTCACATCTCTCTCTGCTTCAAGCCAAAACAGTATTTGCTACCAATTTCCTTCAGTGACAGTTTAAGGATAAAAAAAAAAAAGGTTTAAAGGGCCATGTTCCCATTTTATGCTCTTATGGTATACTCTGTGTTCCTCTAATCATACTGCTTCATTGATTCCTTTACACATCAGGCTCCCCCAGAGTTGACTCCTGTTGCTTATAGCAAAAGTATCCTTACCGGTAAAACAAGATAGACACTCCTTCAGCTCTCCTAGACTTTACACTCTAGAAGAGAGACCAATATAGTATCAAAATTCAACTTCCAGTATTGTGGGTTTGGTGGCTAAATACCTATTTTTATAAGTTTGAATCACCAGCTTGAAAATTAAATCACTAATTTAAAAAGTTTCCATTAGAAATCCTGCACTGAGTTCCTAAAACTAACTAATAACCTATAGAAACACATGGAGAGGAAAGTTAAAGGGACATAAAGAATAGTTGTAAATAGTTTTATATTTTATAAAAATTAAATACATTGTAGTCTATTCTTGGATCATTTTCAGTTTTCTTCTTGTAACATCTTTGTGGTAGAATGCATTCCTTCCTGGGGATTACAATCGTCATCTAAAATGTACAACTACTGGGATTTATATCAACTGATTAGATAGTATACAAAACTGCTCCTATGCGGCTGTCCTTCCCCTTAATGTTGTTATTGCCACAAATTACATCTTTATACATTGCAATTTCCTGCCTCTTTTATTATAGAGTCATATTCTCTGAGAAAGGCCCCAACAACATGACTTTTTAACATCTGCCCCAGGTGATAAGACCACTGAGAACCTCCCACTAGATGTGGGTATGAGGGTTCAACGGAGGGGTGGTTGTGGGATCTGGGAAAATAGTAGTATTTGCAATGACAGTAACACAGGCGATCTTACAAAGATACAATATGGCAAACATAGGTTACAATAAATAGGCCGATAGTGTTACTCTATAACATAACACCTAGCAATAAGTTGAAACATTTTTAAGTATATATATTGCTTCCAATCAGATATATATCAGCATATTATAAAAATTATCAAACGTGCTATAAGACATTGAAGAATCTTTAGAAACTAATTATCATTTTTCTGCCTCCACCCTATTCATACAACCACACCATTACTGGCTCCAGCTCCCCTAGCTTGTTGAAAGCACAGAAGACGAGGAGGTAGGAAGGACATTTTCCCTTATAGAATATGCAGAGTTCCCTGTATTAGTCTGTTTTTGGTCCCTAATAACAGAATACTTGAAACTGGGTAATTATAAGAAAATGAAATGTATATCTTACAGTTTCAGTGGCTGGGAAGTCCAAGGTCCAGGGGGCACATCTGGTGAGGGTCTTCTTCTTGGTGGGGGCTCTGGACAGAGTCCCACAGCAACACAGGTTATCACATGGCTAGCATGGCAAGAAGCCACAGTCCTCATTCACCTTTTAAAGGCCACACCTTTCAACACTGCCATAGTCTTACCTCCCACCCTCTTAACACTGTTACAATGGGAATCAAACTCCAATGAGTTTGGAGGGACATTCAATCCACAGCAGTCCCCCTCAGGCTTTGTTGAGCACTGGCCTCTATGGGCAATCACTGCTCTAGACCAGTATTTTCATTTTATAGATGAGAAAAGTGGGCCTCAAAGGAACAGACTTGCCCAAAATTAGTTTGGCAGATCCTAAGTTAAAACACGTTTCCTGACTACTTTGCATTTTATCATATCTTCTCTATTAGAATAACAAAAAGACCCTAAGTTTTCTAATGTTGTTTTTAGATCTAGTCTAAATCATATCAATCTTTTAAAAAGTGAAAAATGCACAGATGTCTACAATGCGATCCCCCAAGCTACCAGTGATGATGGGGGCGGGGGGTAGGGGAGAGCTGGCCGTATAGAGATCTGAATCCTTATCCTTGGTGTTAGCAGCACCATGCTCTCCCAAGTGAGCTAACTGATTTTTATATTTTTTATATTATTAATACCAAAAAACATACCTTGGTTGCTGGCAACAGAAGGAATAAATGGTAGGCACAAGAAGTGGCAACAGGATTTTTAAGTCAAGTCAGAGGGGAGTAGGTTACTCCCCCTCATCATAAATTTCTATTTTAAAATGTACATTCATTTGCCTTCACTTTTGTCAGTAAATATAAATTAATTTTTTAAATGTGCATTCATTAAGTTTAGAATATTTTAAAGTGCAATCCTTTTTCTCTCCCTCATCATGAATTTTTTTTTCTTTTTTTGGGGGGGCAGCTGGCCAGAAATTTCTACTTTTTCTTTCTTTTTTTTTTTTTAAGATGACCAGTAAGGGGATCTCAACCCTTGGCTTGGTGTTGTCAGCACCACACTCAGCCAGTGAGCAAACCGGCCATCCCTATATAGGATCCGAACCCTTATCAGCAACGCACTCTACCGAGTGAGCCACGGGCCGGCCTTAAATTTCTACTTTAAATGTGCATTCATTTGCTTTTGCTTTGTCAGTAAAAGCAAATTAAGGAAAGAGGGAAGGAAGGAAAGAGAGGAGTAAGGAAGGAAAGAAGAAGGGAAGGAGGGAAGGAAGGAGGGAGAGAGGGAGAGAGGGAGAGAGGAAGAGAGGAAGGGAAGAAAGGGAGGAAGGAAAGAAAATGTCCATTCATTAAGTTTAGAATTGAATTTTCAAACGGAGAGAATGCAACTGAGGCCACCAGAACTGTTTAGTGCAAATCTTTTTAGAGAAAGACCTACATTACTGAAGACATCCAACAATAGCAACTCCATGCAATTATAACAGTTACTAAATACCGCCACTCCCTCCTGTGGGGTGGGGAGTGGGGGAAAATAAAGATGCTTCTTAGCAAAAACAATACAGACAGAAGTCAGAAAGTTTCTAGTTGAATCACACCAAGGGTACATCCAAAATAAAAAATAAAAATAACACTCAGAAACAAAGATTACTTATAACTCCAGAACATTTTAATTCTAAATAGCTTTAATAAATAAAAATCCCCACAGTTTCTAAACGTCCATCAAAAAGGGAATGATCAGTCCCATCAATATTGAGGAAAATTAAAGGAAAAACAAAGACGGGGGAAGAGATAAAGGCTGATAATCACTCTCTTTCATAAAGATAAAATACTGCTTCCTCAAATAATAACTCAAGTCGCTTAATGATATGAATAGGTAGGAGGAAAATAACTGTCCATATTGATCTTATATACAGTATTGAGCAATTAAATGCCAGCTGCGCTGTTTAGGAATGGCTTGCTAAAACATTGAAAAAATGAAAGACTTCATCCTTGTCAAAGACTGCCACTTCAGTGGAACATTCAGTGCACATGACTGGATGATAGATTTCTTCCACTTCTGTCTCTGCCTGCTCTGCAGCATCTTCACGGTTAGACTTCATCTTCTTATGGCCCCGCCTTTTCTTCCTGTTCTCTGAGGTTTTGTATCTTAGAACCTCCTCTTTGTTGACAGAACAATTCATCACAAACATTGCTCTATATTGAGTTTTGTATGATTCATGCCTAACAGGAAAATGAAATAAAAAATTTGGATTTATGCTCTTTTTTAACAGTTATCCATTTAGATAAAATTTTAAAACACCAAAAACTACTTACTGAAATACCAACCAAAGTAAAGATATGGGAAAAAAGCAATTTTAAAGAGTTGTTTTTGGAATAGGAAGAAATTTTTTTAATAGATAATAATATAAAGAAGGAATGTATCCTCTTTTCTACTGATTTTATGTAACTTTTATCTCAGAAAAAAGATTTGCTCTTCAAATTCAAAAGACAAGACAAGTTGTTGGAGACTGGACAAGAAATGTTTAAATAATCTTTGACTATGTGTTTTCACATTGCAGCCTGACACTCTGCCCTCCTCTCATCACAGGTGGTGCCATTCCAGTCACCATTTCAGTAAAAGCTACAAGTTTAAAAGCTTAAAGGGGACTGGCCAGTTAGTTCCATTGGTTAGAGCGCAGCCTTGTAACATCAAAGTCAAGGGTTTGGATCCCTGTACCAGCCAGCTGCCAAAAACAAACAAACAAATAAAAAAGCTTAAAGGTTTCTGACTTTATAATGTCCATTCTTGGCTATACTCCACCAGTCTAATGAATAGATCATGCTTCCTTTGTTCTCCTTATTACGTAATCTTTTCCTACTTCTTTTCCCACTTAGTAAGTTGTTCTTTTTCTACCCTTAAACCTCATGCAACAGAAATACCTATCTGGCTAAAAATGGTGAACTTGAACTGTTTTGTTCCAAATGTTAATTTCCACCTTCACCACCACCAGGAATTAAGAATGTGCAAACTGGCACTTCTCCAAGTAAAACTATAATCCAACCTTTCAAAAATATATTCAATCATAACTAGTTTTAGTTTCCTGTGCATGTATGTGTTTACATGATTGCATGTCTCACATCTATAAGAATCGCTGATCATATGTTCATATGTTTTTCCCCTTCTCTATATTTCTTGTGCATCAGAACAAATCATTTTTCTGAACTGTTTCTTAAAGAATACTCTTAGAAGTCTTAATTTCCCCAAACTTTAAAATTTCCAATTAAAAAATTTCACGTTTACTCCATTGTACTAGAACCCTGCATTAATATGGAACACAATTTTCACCAAGGCCAACTTCCACTGTTAGATCATGAAGCAACTTCTTTTGAGTACAGGAACCTTGTTTTATGGTTTAATTGGAAGAGAAGCAATATAAGTACAAAGGCTGGGTACAGAGTTTCTATTTGGAATGATGAAAATGTTCTGGAAATGAATAGTGGTATGGTTGCACAACACTGTTAATGTACTTAATGCCACTGAATTGTACACTTAAAAATAGTTAAAATAACAAAGTTTATGTTATGTACATTTTACCACAATAAAAAAAAAAAACAGTGTATTTGAGAGATGTGACATAATAAGAAATATACATTGGGTATCTATTCCCAGTTCCTGACACAAGCTCCTAAAACAATTGTGATTTCCTGAGTGACAGGAGCACCTTTCGTTATAAAGATAACTTTTGGTCTTAGTCCCAGGTTCCTAACACAAGAGCATCTAAGACCCCAGGAATCTCCAAGACTGTCTTTTTGTATGCTAATGATATGACTGGTGGTTGCAGTCCCTAGACATCTTCAGGATGAGGACTAGTCACCAAAAAGACCAAGGCATTTATTAGAGGGTTAGAACTTTCAAATCCCACCCCACCACATCCCCAGCCTCAGAGGAGAGGAGAGGAGCTGGAGATTGAGTTAATCACCAGTGGCTAGTGATTTAACCAATCATGCCTACGTAACGGAACCTCCATAGAAACCCTAAAGGAAGGATTTCAGAGAGCTTCCAGGTTGGTGAACAGATCCACATGTCACACCCAAAAACTCCACAGGGACAGAATTTCCTCCACTCTAAACCCTTCGAAACCTTGCCCTAAGTACCTCTTCACCTGGCTGTTCATTTGTATCCTTTATAACATGGTAACATTCAATTTGCAGCCACGTTGGATTGAAGTGTAGGTAATGTGGGAACATACTACTTGCAAATGGCCTCTGAAACTGAGCTTAACCTGTGGGGTCTACACTAATTCCATGTAATCAGAATTAAAATAAATTGTAGGACAACCAACTGGTGTCTGCAGAGAATTGGAGAACTGCTTGGTGCAGTAGAACAAAAAAAATCCACACATCTAGTGTTAGGAAGTACTGAGAAATGATTTTTCCTTTAAGAGATTATGTCATTTCACAAAATATGCATGTATACACAGTTTCACTGAATCATTATTAGCACTGACAAGTGCTTTATTAGAAAAGCTACTTTTGATAGAACTACGTATAACCAAACTTATTTGTGTAAAGATTAGTGATGGGTTCTCTGTGCATGTGTGTTTACCCTTCATCCATTACCTTTGGCAATCAAGACACAGTGTGGTCATGCAGGCAGGACAATTCAAGACAGCATCGCTGTTTGGAACAGGCTGTTGTTGACGTGGCCTCTGCAGTCCAAAATAATGATAACTAGAACAAAAAAAGAACAAGATGTAGGGAGTAGAGACACACACAAAAGCCAGATCTTGGTTTCTAATGTCACTCTCCAAAAAAAGTACTTCTCAGAGAAATCGCTGGTTCTAGGATATGGCATACAGGATGAACCTGAAGCATCTTGTAGTGCCAGAAAGTAAGGAAGTGCTCAATAAAAACAAGAACAAGGGAAGGTGAGGCAAGATGGCAGACTAGAGGTGCCCAGGGCACATTCCTCCCATAGAAAAGGACCAGAACAATGAATAGACAGCTGAATACTGACAGGAGCATCAGCGGGAGAGTGAAGCAGGAGACAGGTGAGATCGCTGTGGAACACAAACACCCAATATGGTAGCACAGAGAGGAGAGACAGGCACACAGCCTCAGCTGTCACTGGGACTGGCACAGGAAGAATTTTCCCTTGTGGTGAAAAGGCAGGCAATGTACCCACATCCACCCCCATCCTCACCAGAGAGGCCTACAGATCCTTTAGCACGACAAGCCCAGAGCCAAGTGTGGGGAACATCCTAGAAAATACACACTGCAACACTCTAGAACACTGGCACAAACTGTGCACTCCCCACCCCCCACCTTCAGGACCCAAGCCTATGTGGGAAGGTGCCATCTTGCAGTAGCACGCCCTGCCCTGGGACCAGTAGTCATGGTGCTTTCTCAGCCTTAAGGCTCTGCCCTCCATCCAACACATTCACAGGAGAGGCAATAATGCCCTGACCTTGGCAGCCTGAAGCCTGGGATCACAGCCACTGTGACTCTGTTCTACAGTGTGGCAAGTCAACTCTAGTCCTGCTGAATTGACACACCCACCACATCCCCCGCCAGAAATCAGACAGGCAGACCCTCCTCAGGCAGACCACCTCCAAATCCTCCCCCTACCTGCAACCCCACCAGCTGACTGATTTGTGTGCACCTGAGCCCCCAAATCTGAAAAACAGGTCATGGGTCTCTACCCTAACAAATATGCCCTCAGGCCTGTGGAATAAAATGCATCCACCCCTCCCAGAGAAGTGGCCAGGTGGCTCCAACCTGAAGAGTTCCACCCACCAGCCTAGCCAACAGTCCCAGAAGTGGCTGCACCAGGCCCTTCACTGCAGGACTGCCTATTGGCCCTGCACACTGCCCAGAGGAAGCTGAACAGACCACTTCACTGCAGCCCCGCCTAGTGGCCTCACCCACTTCTTGAGAAGTGGCTCAGCAGCTCTGCCCTTGGCAGTCCAGATGTGGAACTGTAGAGGAAAGCACAACCTTGCAGCTGTCTCCATCATGACCACCTGGCCCCAGAGCACTGCCACCATGATCATCCTTCTCCCCAAACAGCAGTCCATCCCATTCCCCACCAACACCTATCCCAGGTGTCAACAGTTCCGCCTCACCCAGACCCAGGTGTTCCTGTGTTTTACTAGGCAGGAGGAAAGAGGGAGAAGCAAGGTCCCAGGAGAAGCTTCTACCTGCAGGAAAGCAGAAAGAGAAACCCCACCCAGGGTCACCCATTCAAGCTGAGGAGCTTTGGTACACCCCAATGCACCTATCGGGGTCATGGAATACTAGCCAGGGTGCCAGCAAATCTGCCCAGGGTCACCCACCTTGGCCAAGGAGCAACAGGGCACCCAGGCTCTTCTCTCAAGAATGCTAGATCTTGCCTACATTCTCAACAACCCAACACAGTGTCACTCACTTTGACAACCAACTACAAGGTGTCCCAGCACCTAGGGAACGGAGGCACTAAGACACAACTACAATGTTGAATATGGTTGAACTAACCACACAGAGACCACACTACTGTGTCTACCTGGAACCAAAACTAAAACACCCTACCCAACAGTCAATATAAAATACAGAAGGGAGTCTCTCTCCTCAAAAGCCATGGCAGGATAACAGAAGAAGCAACTCCTCCACCAGATGACCAGACATCAACGTAGGGATATTAGAAATATGAAAAAACAAGAAAATATGACACCACCAAAGGAATACAACAATTCTCAAACACCAGACCCCCAAACAGCAGGAAACCTTTCAAATGACTCAAAAGGAATTTCGATCAACAATCTCAAGGAAACTCAATGAGATACAAGAAGACTCAGATATATGACACAAAGAACTGAGAAAGACTATCCAGGATATGAAGAAGGAAATTTACAAACTGATACCTTAAAATAGCTTGTAGCAGGGCTGGCCAGAAGACTCAGTTAGAGCATGGCCTTATAACACCTGGGGTTTAGTTCCCTGCACCACCCAGCCAAAAAATAATAATAATAATAAATAAAATAAAATAAAATATAAATAAATAAGTAAATAATAGAATAGAATAGAATGTAGGAGAACTCCTGGAACTGAAGGATTCATTCAATAAAATAAAAAATACAACGAAGAGCTTAAGCAGCACGCAGAAGAAAGAATTTCTGATCCCAAAGACAATCTTTTTGAAACAACTCAGGTGGATCCAAAAAAAAAGGATTTTTAAAAATGAAAAAAATCTCGGGCCGGCCCAGTGGCGCACTGGAGAGTGCGCCGCTTGGGAGCGCGGCAGCGCTCCCGCCGAGGATTCGGATCCCATGTGGAGACTGGTTCCAGCTCACTGGCTGAGCGCGGTGCGGGTGCAACACCGAGGGTTGCGATCCCATTACCGGTCAGTAAAAAAGACAAAAAGGAAAAAAAAAATGAAAAAAATCTACAAGAGCTATCAGACAACCTTAAGCACACAAACATCCAAATCATGGGTATTCCAGAAGGGGAGAACAAAGGAAAGGCACTGAAAACCTGTTCAATGAAATAATAGCAGAAAACTTCCCAGGTATTGGAATAGAGACAGAATTTCAGATCTAAGAGGCTCTAAGATCCCCAAACAGATCCAATCCAAAAAGGTTCTCTCTGAGACACACTGTAGTTGAACTGGCAAAAGTCAGAGATAAAGAGAGAAACCTAAAAACAGCAAGACAAAAGCATCAAGTCACCTATAATGAAGCCACCATCAGACTAACAGCAGATTTCTCAACAAAAATTTTACAGGCCAGAAGAGAATAGGATGATATATTCAAAGTACTAGAAGAAAAAAACTGCCAGCAAAAAAACTACACCAGCAAGGCTATCCTTCAGAAATGAAGGAGAAATAGTACATTTCCCAGACAAACAAAAACTGCAGGAGTTCACCACCACACAACCAGCCCTACAAGAAATCCTCAAAGGAGTCCTGCATCTGGAGTTAAAAAAAACTGATAATCACCACCATGAATGCACAAAAAAGAACAAAACCCACTGTACTGTAGATTAGATGCACCCCCAACCTCACTGAGGGCTTAATCCCCACTGTAACTGTTGAGGGTGGGAAATCCTATTATGGTAATTGAAAGGTGGGGCCTTGAAGAGGTGATTAGATTGCAGGGCCATACAGTAGTGAATGGACTGAAAAGGGTGGTCATGGGCATGGTTTGGGGGGCTTTAAAAGGAGGGTAAATGAGGAGATTTTCTCAATGTGATACTCTGCCATCACTGTAGCCACCAGCAAGGCTCTCATCAGACATGTTCCCTGGATTTCAGACTTCCCAGCCTCAGAAACTGTAAGCAATAAATTTCGTCTTCTTTATAAATTACCCAGTTTCACGTACTTTGTTATAAGCAACAGGAAAGGACTAACTAATACACACTGGTAGAGCAGATAGGTAACCAAGGAAGAAAAAGAAACTATATCTCACCACCTCAAAAAACCAACAACCACTGAAGACAAACTATAAAAGGAAAAGAAAGGAACAAAAGATATTTAAAAGAACCATATGAGAATCAATATAATGCCAGAAGACAGTACCTTTCAATAACAACTCTAAATGTAAATGAATTGAATTCCCCACTCAAAAGACAAACTCTGAATAGATTAAAAAACTAGGCCCAACTATATGCTGCCTACAAGAAACTCACCTCACCTGTAAAAACTCACACAGACTAACAGTGATGGGTTGGAAAAGATGTACCACACAAATGGAAACCAAAAACGAGACAGATCAGCTATTCTTATATCAGATAAAATAGATTATAAGCCAAAAACTATAAAAAGAGACAAAGATGGTCATTAAATTATGATAAAGGGATCTATCTAGCAAGAGGATATAACATTCATAAATGTATATACACCCAACATTGGACCACCAAGATATATAAAACAAACACTATTAGACCTAAAGAGAGAGATAGACCTAATACAATAGTTGGGGACCTCACAACCCTCTCAACACTGAACAGATCATGTAGGCAGCAAATCAACAGAGAAACACAGGATTGAAACTACACTTTAGACCAGTTGGATTTGGCAGACATCTACAGAAAATTTCATCCAACAACTACAGAATATACTTTCTTCTCATCAGCACATGGAACATTCTCCAGGATAAACTACATGTTAAGTCACAAATCAAGTCTCAACAAATTTTTAAAAACTGAAATAATTTCAAGAATCTTTTCAGACCACAACGGATTAAAACTAGAAATCAATAACAAGCGAGACTTTGGAAACCATACAAATACATGGAAATTAAATAAAATGCTTCTGAAAGACCAATGGGTCAAATAAGAAATTAAACAGGACATCAAAAAATTTCTTGAGGGCCGGCCCGTGGCTCACTCGGGAGAGTGTGGTGCTGATAACACCAAGGCCCCGNTTTTATTATTTGGATGTCATTTATATATTTTTCTTGCCTAATTGTTCAAGGTTGGACTTCCAGTGCTATCTCGAATAGCAGTGAAAAAAAATGAGCATCCTCGTCTAGTTCCTAATCTTTTCAACAAAAACAGAAATGCTTTGTTTTACCATTCAGCATTTTTATACATTGTCTTGCTACCTTCTGGCCGGCAAAGTTTCTGGTGACAAATCTTCTGATAATCTCACTGAAGATTTCCTATATATGATGAGCCACTTCACTCTAGCTGCTTTTAGAAATTTTTTTTTTGTCTTTGAGTTTTGGTAGTTTACTAATATGTGTCATGGTGTGGTTTTCCTTGAATTTACCTTACATGGAGATCATTAAGCATCTTGCATCTGTATAGCTATGTCTTTCCTCAAATTTGAGAGACTTCCAGCCATTATTTCTTCAAATATTCTCTGTCCTTTCTCTTTTTTATCTTCGTTTTGAACTCCCGTAATGCACATATTGGCCCACTTGATGATATCTTGTACATCCCTTATGTTCTATTCACTTTTGTATATTCTTTTATTTTTGTTCCTCAGCCTTGATAATTTCATATGACCTGTCTTTTATTAAGCTCACTGATTCTTCTGCCTGTTTGTGTGTGCTGTGGAACTTCTCTAGTGAATTTTTAAATTTACTTAATATATTTTTAAGCTACAGAATTTCTGTTGGTTCTTTTTATAATTTCTGTTTTCTGTTGATATTCTCATTCTGTCCATATATCATTTTTCTGATTTTGCTTATTTGTCTATTTATGTTCTCTTTCAGCCCATTGAGCATATTTAAGATAGTTGTTTCAAAGTGCTTGTCAAATAAGACTGAGGCCTGTGTTTCTTTAGGTTTCTTGAGATGTATTTTGCTCTTTAAAAAAGGGCCATGTTTACATTTTTCATAGTATACATTGTGACTTTGGTTTAAATTTGGACATTTGAAAAAACATCTATCTCTCCCAGTCTTTATGGACTGGCTTTATGCAGAGGAAGACTTTTACTAGTCAGCTTAGTATGAAGTCTAAAGACCCTCACAGGCCACCTCTGGACATGTGTCTTCCCTTCTCTGGACATGTGGCTTGTATGTGTGCATGCTTTTCTTACAATTTCCTCACATATCATTGATTTTATGTCTTAATGTCCCTAGCAGTCTCACTCTGCTTCTCACAGCCTTAGATGTTCTATTATATTCCTCTATTCATAATCTCTGGCCCCCTGGTGCCCACAGGGCAGCAGACTCCATGCGGTTCTCACAGGCTGCAGTAACCTCAAACCCTGCTTTAAGCAGATCACACTTGACATCCAAACTATGCCACCATTCCCGTTAATGCTCCAAGTCATGGGAGACAGAAACTATTTCCTCAAGTACCCCTCAGACACAACAGCATGTTTTAAGCAGTCCTACCACCCTTCCTTTTATTCAAGGGAGGAACCAGGAATTAGATGGTTTTCTCCTGATCATACCACACCATACCAGAGAGGGCCTGGGCCAAGGAGAAGCAAAAACACCTAGAAATGTTCTACCATTTTGAGAGTAGCTTTTTCTTGGTTTGAAATTTGCTTTGTTGTTACAGTTTCTTAACTGGTTTCTAGAGTTCTGACAAAGGTACTTTGATCAATCTATTGTACTTTATATGACGTTTTCATGGAAGAATGAGGGTCTTGAACCTCCTTGTCTTCCATCTGGCTGATGTCACTCTCAGTCAGTAACAGAATAATTTTTTAAAAGCCAAAATAACATTTGGCCAGATACAAAATTCTAGTTTAAAAAATATTTCTGCTTGAGTACTACTTCTTAGCTCTTCATCTGAAACCTTTGAAACAAGTTACATTTTATAATTCATTATTTGGGTGCTTTAGAAAGGCTGTTTAATGCATATACTTTACATACAGCCTCAGTGGAGGTTAGATTAGCACTCCAAAGTCAAATACATTAACATTTTTGCAACAAGCCATGTAACCATTCACATGAAAGTGAGATGAGAGAAGGGATTTTAAATAGCCACACATCACTTCACATAATCTTCATAGTTTGCAAATATATTTTGTTTCTGCCCTTCTCTCTTTACTCCCACTCGTACCCAACCCCACCCACACACATGCACACTCAAAAATTATTTTTTAGTTTCTTAAGCTTTGAAATTGCAAGTATGAAATTTTGGACCAGTACTATATAAAAATTACCCTCTTGGCCATCTGCAGACTGTTGGCTATTTGAGAATCAGTTCCAATCAGATTATTTAGTATTTGTAGGTGTTCTTCTCAGTATTTCTGGAAGCTTTCAGAATTTCCACTTTCTTGTTAATATTCCTTAGTTTTACTACGACGGTCCTTATGTGCCGCGTTTCCTCCTTCTATTGCGCTGAGCGCGGTGCGGGCGCAACACCGAGGGTTGCGATCCCGTTTCCGGTCCCCGGTACGGGCGCGACACCGAGGGTTGCGATCCCGTTACCAGTCAGTAAAAAAGACAAAAAGGAAAAAAAAAAAAGTTAAATATAGAATTAGCATATGATCCAGCAATTCCACTCCTAGGTATAGACCCAAAATAAATGAAAGCAGGGACTGAAACAGATGTTCACAGCAACACTATTCACAGCAGTCAAAAGTGGAAACAACCCAAATTTCCCTCAATGGATGAGTGGATAAACAAATTGTGTTATAAACATACAATTACACATCATTCAGTCATAAAAATGAAAGAAGTACTAATACATGCTACAACATAGATGAACCTCAAAAACATTATGCTCAGTGAAAGAAGCCAGATATAAAAGGTCACATGTTGTATATCCTGTTTACATGAAATATCCAGAATATGTTAAGTCTATAGAGATAGAACACAGATCCAGTGATTACCAGGTTGGGGGGGCAGGGTGGGGGAAGGGAAACTACTTGATGGTACAAGGGTTTCCTCTTGGAATGATGAAAACGATTTGAAACTAGATAGAGGTGGTGGCTTCCCTACACTGTGATGGTATGAAATACCACTGAATTGTTCACTTTAAAATGGTTAACTTTAGGGCTGGCCAGTTAGTTCAATTGGTTACAACACAGTGTTATAACACCAAGGTCAAGGGTTCAGATCTCCATACTGGCCAGCCACCAAAAAAAAAAAAAAAAAAAAAAAAGATTAATTTTATGTTATGTGAATTTCACCTCAATTTTTAAAAATCAAATTTGTAAATAGTTAAAAGAATAATTCAGGTGCTTAAACATAACATCCACTCTTCATCCACATAAACTCTTCATTTCAAAGTAATTTAAAATTGTGTCTGTTTGAAAAAAGTCAGTTTTGTTTCTAGAATAGAGAAACTGACTAGAGTAGTTTGATTCAACAAGTTTTTAAAAATCAATTGTCTGAAATTTGCTGGTTATTTTCAAAATAAACTATTCAGCAGTTTTTTTCTCAAAGTTCTTTGTGTGTGTGTATATACATATACACATACATTCAAAATGTGAATGTGGTGAAAATCATCTTTAAATCATTTTTTCCTAAAGATTCTAAATGTTAAATTTAAGTTCTTACCCCATTCTCTGTGCATCAACCCAGGCCTGATCTCTGTTATCTTTTTCAGGATCATATAGTAATTCATCATTTGTCAGAATCCTGTGTCGTTTGTTCTTTTTTTTCTTGGTCACCAGTGCTAATTTTGAAAATGTTAAGGATATAAGTAAGTATCATGTCTTAAGTTCAGAAATCTTTAATATAGAATGAAGAATCCCATTTCCGAAGCTACATATTTATTCTATTTATATTTTCCTAAAAAGCTTATAAAAGCCATTCTTGCAAATAAAGTTCTTGTCCAATTCACCGGGCACTAAAGCCTGGCCAGTTAGCTCAGTTGGTTAGAGTGCAGCCTTATAACATGAAGATCACAGGGCTGGATCCCCATACTGGCCAGCCACCAAAAAAAAAAAAAAAAAGAGGTTAAAAAATAAGTGCTGCAACTCTGCACTAGGAAGCAAATAGAAGTCCAGGAAAATGACAGTGACATGGACGCAGAAGACAGAGAACAAGGTTAAAGACTCAGGGAGAGAGGGTGCTAATGAGAGCTGATCAGGGAAGAGCCAAGTGGACAAGGGTCAGTACTCCAGTATGGAACTGTAGTGCTATGGCAGGAGGGGATCTGTATAAGATTCAAGGCTACAGCCCATTTTGCACACAGACCACCTTAGTCATAGTGAGTATGTGAAGCATCTACAACTAACTTGCAGACACTGGAGGATAGGCTGCACCCCCCCAATAAAGGATGGGAAGAGGAACCAGAGACTTTGACAGTACACACCCATACCCTAAACACTGCAAGAATTGCCTGTTTCCAGACATGATTCCACCACACCCACCATGAGGCAACTCAGACATCATCATGAAAGGGGAAGAACTGGTTTGCATTCCCTAGTGCAGCAGTCCTTCATCTATTTTCCACAGTGACACATTTGGCAATTTAGTCCCTCTTTCTCATACACATCCAAGAACAGCACTTTCACATAGCCCACTCATTCATGCAGGCACGTTCAGTCTATTAAATTGTCCGTAACATGTGTAACACTGTTTGTCATTTTTCTCTTGTAGGTTGTGCTATAATTTGAGATATGGTGAATGAATACAAGAAAATTGTTCTACTGGTAGGATTAGAGGCCATTGATGGTTATGAATTTCACATAATTAATCTTTACTGGCCCATGACTTAAAATTGACTAAAAAATTGGAAGATGAATATAACAGAATTAAGATTGCTGACTTGATGGAAAAAAAAGTTCCAAGGTGCTGGCTGTGTGTAAAAACTAATGGAATTGTTCAAAGGTATTCCAGCACTTGAAGACCTCATTAGAAAGCTTCAGACTGAGAAATTAAAAGGTAGTAGGGAAAATCCTGCACACAACTCCTCTGCTCTGATCCTCCTCAGTTTGAGTAGAACACCACCTTGGTCATATTCGGTACATCCTTTTTTCAATTTCTGACTCAGCAGCCATGACAATATTGGTTCTTAAGAGGCTAACCAGTTGACAACTTAGGGCATTCCCTTTCGTATAAAGGGGACTGACATAGCTGGAAGTGTGTGCTTGGGGTACAGATATAGAAGAAAAGACAAAGGACGTTGATGAGAGGCTGAGGCTACCAGTGGATTAGAAATTTTAGAAAAAGACAAAATAATATAACAAAAATTGTGGTTTATTTCCAGGATATTTATATTTAGTCAATTAATGTAGCTGTTCTGTTAACACTATCTGCACCATTGTCTTTATGCTG
>NW_007730717.1:44769-55479 GCF_000696425.1 Galeopterus variegatus
TAGAAAAAGACAAAATAATATAACAAAAATTGTGGTTTATTTCCAGGATATTTATATTTAGGCAATTAATGTAGCTGTTCTGTTAACACTATCTGCACCATCATCTTTACGCTCTCTAGTAACAAAGTTGCAGCATTACTTACATAAAAATCTACCACTCAGAGATGTGCAGAACTTTCCCACTTATTGAATCACTAAGCTAAAACAATTTTTTTAATTCAAATGCTAATATTAGCACTGTTACTTCACAATTTAGATCATAATTCCTTTCACTCATTACTGTAATTTGAACAGATCTTCCACAGAACATGAACAATCAGTCAGCATTATGAATGTCTGAGATATTTAAAAGGAAATGATAGGAGAACAGGACTGAGAAAGGGTTTGACTGAGATACGTGGAGTTCAGAGGACAGAAAGGATGTGCTCACTGCAGAGAGGACAAGTAAGGAAAGCACTGAAGAGCATGAGACAGTACCTGTGCCTGTGTCATGACTGTTGGTCACCTTGAGGCCAGGCTTGGCTAATGCTGTAGAGGCAGACACAGGCATACCTAGATACACAGGCAGGAGCTGAGAGAAAATAGCACTGAAACTGCTTCAGATGTCCTAGACCAGCTGCTCTGGGTTTATTGTTGTATCCTTCTTCTTTTTTTTTTTCTTCTTTTTTCTTTTTGTTTCCCACCATCAGTTGCAAGAAAAATCAAAGAAAAAGAAAAAAACTCCAGTGAAACAGAGAAATCAGAAGGAAGTGCGTTCTGTTACACCTGCACCCACCACAAGTAATGCTCTGACATCTGAAGCAGCAGAGGAGACTCCTGGAGCTGAGCTAAGTTTTAAAAAGAGGAGCAGGCTTGAAGTCTCACAAAAGAACTTTGCTGTGATATTTGGTTCTTCATTAATATTCTGACACAGTTTACATTTAGCAAATTGAGCAATTATGGGTTATGTTTGTGCCAGGCAAAGAGCTAGGCACCGTGAAAATGTAATAAAAATTTCTGTAACATAAATCTGACATCATCGTCTTCATTATAAAAATGGGATAACAATCAGATTTAAAATACATGTCCCCATGCTTATACAAACTTAGATTTTCTAACTCCAACTCCATTGCTCTTCGCATCACACTACAGAAATGATTAGAGAAACAATGTGTCAAAATTATTCATTCTTTTTTAATGTAAACATCTAGGCCTACTCTTACCTACTGGCCATATCTTCAGGTGATGAATTGTAATTCCCTAAGGTTTCCAAGGACATCACATCCAATATAAATAGAACCTACCATACAATCATGAAAATATGGTCTGTTTCTTTTGATACTGAATGCCAGTGACAGGAAAATTAAGCTACATTCAGAAAAGGAAAAATACAACCAAAGAAAAGACTGGGACCAAAAGGAAAAAGGTGTCCCAGGAGCAGAGTCAGCTTCCCTGTCCTGCACGAGCCAGCGTATCTGCAACCATGTGCCATCCCCCACCTCCCCAGATCTCATCATCAACTCCATCCAACACTTCTTTGACTCAGGTATGCTATTTCTATTTCTGTTTGCCAAATTTTCTTTAACACAGGAACAATGCATCCCACTGTTACTATTGTTACTCTCATATATAACACTTCTGTTATTAGTTTGCTTTGGGAAAAGTGTTATCTGTGTTATTACAAACTGTTTGCATTGATGAGAAGCTATAACCAAGTAAATCCAATCACCCGCAGGTGATCACCATGTGTCATATGAGGACAGCCCACTCTAAGCACTTCTTATCTGTGGAGGTAGATAGTTTGGCTCTATTTGCTAGTACATATGAACCCATGCCTCAAGTTTGCTCTCCATACTTTCTATTACAGATCAGGCAACTTTCTCTTCATAAATGTGTTCTGCTGTAACTCAAAAGGACCAGAGCACTGTGGGAAAAGGAGACTAGAGATAAACATACTTGTCCTCTGTTTTTGTTAGCACTGCAGAGACATTGTGAAATGCTGTGGACACACAGTTGAGGACATGGCTCTAACCTGAGATCCGCTATCTGAGCCTACTTAGATGTTGAGCCAGCCTGTGCTTTTCTCACCACTTGTAACAGAGTACTGTTTATTGGGAAGGAACAAGGAGTTGGACTTTAAAAATGGCACAGGGTTCACTAGCGATAACTGGAAACACTCATATTTGAGGCTTATGGTGAGCACCATTCCTCATTCAAGTTGTTTCTTTACTCTATTGATTGTCTTTGGTCATTTGGGTAGGTAGAAAGTATAATTGGACCTATTATTATGTTCTGATCTTTCCTTCAAGTCACTTCATGACAATGCTATCATCATCCACAGCTCTATGTTGATCATGCAGAGGATCTTGGTTTCAGAAAGACTATTCTGTTTTGAGGGTGTTCTGACTTCCATGGCTGCTGTCACCTACCTTATACTTCCTCTAGCTAAACAATACCAGTTCATTAATTACCCATTCTTTTCTGCCCAGGAATCCCTCTCTAGCCTAGCCCCAGCTCCAAATAACCATGAGGTTGTTGGGCTCAGTGTTGTGATTGAGGTTTCTCTCGTGGCAAAGTGACTTTGCACTCCCTGTTCAGACTTCTAAGTTTTTTGTATGTGTCAGTCCAACACAGAATAAGAACACCCAGGCCCAATGTCAGGTTGCCATAGGAAATGTTCTCCAAAAGGGTCCAGCCACAGTGATGGTACTGAAGCAACAGAGCCATTTGAATATGAGTCCCCAGAAGAGGGCAAAAACACAGTGTTTCATGCTACAGTGGCTACTGAGAGTCAAGTTTTTCCAAGTGAAGGTTTTCAACACCAACTTGAAAGAGAAATTCACAAAAGATAAGGTCATTATCATATCTGATTGCTTTGAATGCAAAGGAATCCTGGAGCTAAATGAAGCATCATCTGTGTATGAAGCTGGTCTTGATCAAAAGATTACATCCCAAACAGCATTATCAAAAGAGCAAGTGAAACTCCCAAGATCGATCATCTTTACAAGCAAGCATCAGGAACAAGAGTGTATGGGCTGTTTCTGTTACAAAAGGTAATCCCTTCAAATTGTTCTTTCATTTTGTTCACCAAAACCTGTAATTAAATGCCTTAATTGCCCAGTCCTGCTGACTGACTTAATATTGGAACCCAGGATGCTATCTTGACTAGAGATAGATGGTGGCATTTCTTCTCACAGTAGGAAATAAGACTAGACAACCTATTAACTTTCTCCAAAATATATGCAAGTACTTTGAAAGAGATTCAGTAAGAAATGTTGGCAGTTATGATTATCTATTCTCAGCCACAATAAGCAAGAACAGTGCAGTGTCCAAATCAGTAGGTGTGTGCTAAGAATTTCTCATATTTGAGCTCTAGCCCAATTAGAGCTGATAATTTTATTTTGAATTTTGCAAATTCATTTTGAATAATGGATAGCCCTACCAAGGTGGAATTCTGGTTGTGGCATATATTCAGAGTAATAAATGGATGGGGTAATATTTTCCCAAATGCAAATACATTCAATAGTTATGTAGATGACCTAAACATTTGTGTCTTCTCCTCTGTTGACACTGCCCATGTCCTTGTGTCCTTTTGTAAGTCCCAGGTGTATAGATGGTATTAATAGTCATAAACCTGGATTAGATCTTGAAGACTTTACAGTTCAAAAGACCCAACTTTCGCTCTGGTCCAGCACAAATTAACTTTATGAGCTAAGTCACATATCTGAAAATTCACATGCCATTTATACATGAAACTAAGCTTCGTGTATAAAGGGCAATGCACAATTTTTTTTTTCTTTTTGTCTTTTTTCGTGACCGGCAACGGATCGCAACCCTCAGTGTCGCGCCCGCACCTCTCTCAGCCAGTGAGCGGCCGGTCTGTATGTGGGATCCGAACCCTCCGTGGGAGCGCCGCCGTGCTCTCAAGCAGCGCACTGTAGCAGTGTGCCACCAGGCCGGCCCCTTTTGTAATGATTGAATCAACTAAATTTCTTGTGAAATTTCCTTGTCTTTATAATAAAAAACAAAAGCTAACTTTGAATCAGGGTTGTATCCAATTTTCTCCTTCTAACAGAGAAGTTGCTGGGGTACAGTCCCTTCAGGCTTCTCATCGCATTTGTGGTACTTTGAGTAATCTTTTTTTCATCTTCTGTTACACAGAGAGAAGTGTAATACTCTGTCTTATTTTTTATTCATTTAATCATGAATTAAAAACCTGAGAAATATTGAAGTGCATGATACTTAGAAGATTAAATAATACAATCCTCTTATTTATAAAAAATACTAAAAATTAAAAATCATAGAGAGTTTTACTATGTCCATGTCCAAATTCAAGGTACTAGTTAGAATGACTTATTCAATCACCCCTCCAAAAAAAAATAAGTTTACAAACAGCTATGAACTCAACTAACATTTTACATGATTGACTGCTTCATAATCCTATATATTTGTTTTTATAAGATAGCCCCTTAATTTTGCCTTTTCTTTCCCTACACTGTCTTTAAGAGATCTTGCTTATAAATGCAATTATAGAATTGATGAGGGATAGCTTAATTATGTGAGATACTATTGAATATAAATTGAAGGAGCTGGGTCAATGGGAACAAGATATTGGAGAAGTGTGAATAATGAGGAAAGTTTAAAAAGCATGAGTGAGTTACAGAGGTTTCATTCCAGTAAAATTTCTTATCTACTGAATAAATCATTGTAGCAGATATTCATTTGTTTCTCTAGAGGTCCAGGAGGCAAAAATTCCAACAAGGACTGTTGATTCCTCTGTATCCAGATGCTTTATGTAACCTCAGCTTCCCTGGAGGTGAAGGCTGGGAAACAATAGGGACATAAATCATTGTTCTAGAATTGCTAGCAGAAAAATACCTACAGTAGGAAAAGTTAAAAAAACAAGATAGTACAAGATGACCACTAAGATGACCTAGGACATGCTAGATATATACTTGTACCTTTCATTACTGTCATACAAATTGTATTAACTTTATCATAAAGCTATTTCTCATATATATGACAATTACTAACTATGCTCTCAGAAACTGGATGCTATTCTTATTTTGCAGAAAAAAGTGAACAAGAAGAAGGTATCTATGCAATACAGGATAATACAGGAAACATGGATGTAGTGGGGAATGGAAAATGGCACAATATCAAGTGTGAGAAAGCAGATAAACTTCAGCTCTTCTGCTTTCAACTGAGAACAATTGACCACAAGCTGAGACTGATGTATGGAACCCACAGTTCCATCAAGGTGGGACTGAATAGAGGAACAACAGTTTGCCAAAGAGTAAAAAAAAATTTTTTAGGCTTTGGGAACATCATATTCCTGATGTGTTACACTCACAGTCCACAGGGGAAAGGTGAACTTACACAATGTGTAAGTTGAGAATTTTTAAAAAGATATTAAGGAAATGGCATTCATATACCTATAGAAAGGATGAGGTACTTGTGCTAATTGGTTAAAATATTCCTATAAACTAGTAGGGCAGAGAAATAATTGGACATAGTGGTGAACAGCAACAGATTTGAGTAAGACAGATCTGATTTGAATCCTGGCTTAAGCACTCATTATTTGTCTGATATTGGGGCAATACCTTAATTGATCCTCTCTAAAGCATTAGAGGTCTTTGCTTCACAACATGGCTTACAAGTTAAATGAAACGATGCATACGTATTAGTTATCTCACTGCCTGGTTCATCATGAGAAATTAATCTGCAGTAGGTAGTACCTATTTTGCAAGGTAAAGAAGTTGAGAAGAATTTTAGGCAAGGAAATAACACATGAAAAATTACAAAAGTGTGAAACAGTATAATAAGTTCTGTACAACTGCAATTCAGTAGATATGGAAGACTGTGGGTAAATGAGGCCGAAAGATAGAGGGGAAAAAAAAAGTAAGATAGTGCAACTTTTTGTCAGAAATAAATTAATAAAAACTTCATTGTTAAAAATGCATAACAAATTGAAAAATTTTATGCTGAAAAATGTCTGATCACTTTGACATTTTAGCAAAAAATATTCTGACAACTATCTAGAAGGTTGCATTAAAGAGAGATTAGGCTTGGAGGCAGAGACATCAGTTAGAAGAAGCAGTGTGCTGGAGTTCACTCAAACCCCAACTGCAAAGAGCTTATTGTTAAATACTCAAAAATTGTATGAGCTGTTTGCTGAAACTTTGATAGTCTGAAATCAGACATGGTAAAAGTACTTCTGCCACCAAAATTTACAAATGCTACAAGTTGGGACTTCTGAAAAATAGGGCATCTGGTTTACCAGGACACCACAGAAGACTATTTAAGAAGGGGAAAGATAAGTAGAGCTTGAATTAATGGGGGGAAGGGGGAAGATAGAGGGTTACTATGAAGGTGGATCCTCATGATTTTGTTACTAAGTAGTGAAAATGAGAAAGAAAAAAGATTCAAGGAATATTCAAGAATAAGGATATTATTCTGGCAAGTGAATAAATGGTGATGCTATTTTCTAACATTGAGAATGCAGAAAAATATGGTCCAGGGAATAAAAATGTGTTCTGTTTTGGACAAGATGAAGATTAGCTGCCTGTAGGACATAGAAAAATATCTATCTGAAGATATGTAAATCTCGATACACAGACCCTAAAAATTGTAATTTTGTACTGAAGAAGTATATATTTGTTAGTTTAGAGATAAGTGTTAAAGTTATGAGCTTGGATGATATTGTTTAAAAAGAAATAATAATATAATAGCATGTACAGTTATACTAATAAAAAATACTGAGTACTTGCTGTGATAGGAAATATTGTATGTACAATAAATATATTAGCTCAACTAATTCCTACAAGATATAATGAAGGTATAATCATTATTCCTGTTAGAATGCTAATTAAGGGTATTTTCCCTAATTGTGACAGTAAGTTAGTGGTGGAACTGAAATTCTAGCACAGGCTGTCTGGCTCCAGAATGCAGATTTTTAGGCAAAATGAATGATAAAATCAAACAGATGAGGGTAAAGCCATGAAAAAGACCAGCATATATTTGGGAGTTGCCAAAGGTAAAGACATGGCAAACAAGATTAAAAAGAAGTGAACAGAGAGGCCAAAGCAAAACTGAAAAACATGCATCATATAAGCATCAAAAAGAAGTTTAGTGAGGCGGAGTATCAACACTCCCCATGCCAAACACAAACGACAAATGAGGTACCAGTCTTTCGGAATAATTGCATCTTAGACCAAAAGGTACTATCCTTTAGTGAAATGCCCATCCTGGCCCCCAGGAAAAAGGTGTGGTTGATTCTACATGACATCACACCACCTGTCTGGGTACCAGTCTTTCGGAATAATTGCATCTTAGACCAAAAGGTACTATCCTTTAGTGAAATGCTCATCCTGGCCCCCAGGAAAAAGGTGTGGTTGATTCTACATGACATCACACCACCTGTCTCATACCTAAAAACCACACTCACAGCAAGCTCAGAGGCCCACAGTGGGAATCTTGATACCACGGAGCTAAATTTAAATATGGGCTGGCTGTTTAGCTCAGTTGGTTAGAGCACAACCTTGTAATACCAAGATCATGGATTTGGATCCCCAAACCAGGCAGACACCTTAAAAAAAAAAAGGAAAAGGAAAAGAAATTTAAATACAAATGATGAAATGAAAATATTAATGTAATCAGGCACACAAACATACACATGCACATAAACTGTTCCACAACTCAGATTCCCTAATTCTATAACCTCTCTATTCTAATCTAAGCAACAACACTTCCACCATGAAAAGTTCTTACCTATAATATCCTCCTTCCCAAATTCTGCCTAATTAGGCCCTGCCCTGAATGTGTTCCGCTGGGTGAAAACGCCATTCCCTCTCCCCTCTGATACTCTCTTACTCCCTTTTAGGAACTCTGCTCTGTTAAAATTTGCTTGCAATGGGCATGAGGGAATATCTCTATTCAGGCTCCAAACAATGGCCAGGGAAAGAAACTCAGAAGGTGGCAATTCATTAAAAAAGGTAGGTGAGAAAGAAAGAATGACCTTTGAGAAGGGAGAAGAAGAATGCAGCCAGTGGGAAGGACAAGCAGTGTGGATGAAGACAGATTATAAACAGAGCTTCAACTCAATTCCTGGGATCTCATTAAGTCTTTCTTATCTCTCCTTCAAGGTCATCAAAACCAAGAAAAGCAAGAAAAGACCAAACAATTCAAATTTAAATTTGGAAATTGAAATAGAAAACCCCCTCCAAGTGAATTAGGTGGTATTGACAGTGATTACTGTAAAATTCAGAATTTAATTAAAATAATAGATTCAGATATATTCTAGCATATTCAGAGTTTTTATATCTGAGTCGTAGATTAGATTGATTTCTCCAATAAAACTTTCTTCTTACACTCCTCTGTATTTTCTAATAATAGTTAATGTTGCATCTATAACACTCATAATTTAAAAAATAAGATAAAAATTCCTTTTCTAAAGGACTTCATTCCTCAAAAGTGTCAGATATGTTATCTTAAGTTCAGTAATGAGCTGCTTAGTGCGGGGTGTGTTGTGCACTGAGAGGCACACTGGGTGAGGTACACAGGTTGTCATCAACATTAGGGTCTACATTGTGATTTCCAAAGGATAAGACCCCAATAAGGATCGTGTCTAAGTTTATACAGCTCATGCTTGAATGAATAAGCCCTGTGTGCTGGGAAGGGTTCAGTTGTTTTAGAGTAAAGAATTCCTTTAGGCAGTTATATCCCCAGAAGGGAAACAATAGGTAACAGGTTCCTCTGGAAGAAACACCATTGTTGATCTGCTCACAGGTACCATTAAATGCAAGGAGCTTTCCTATTCCTAGTTGGTATAAAATACTAGTCCCACTCTTTTGATTTGTAGAAATATATTATTAGTAGTACTACAACTATGTTTTCCTATTCTCACGTTTTAAATGTGTGAATACCAGACCAAAATTACACAAGTAGGTATATACATAGAGCAAAAAGTAATAAAGAATGGGTTAAATTTACTTAAATGATGATAAATATCACCTAAAAAAAAGAAAGTATTGAAAATTAATATTTAAAATATAACCATACTCTTCTGTTTCTGAGCAAAAAGTAATAAAGAATGGGTTAAATTTACTTAAATGATGATAAATATCACCTAAAAAAAGAAAGTATTGAAAATTAATATTTAAAATATAACCATACTCTTCTGTTTCTGATAATCGCAAAGTAGCATACTTACCATAAGTGACAATATAACTCAATAAAATAACATGAGGTGACAATTTTCAGGCTTTTGACAGTAGGCAGCACATGATAAGATCCCTAACAGGAGGCACATTTACAAGATAAGCTCCACAATTTCCCAAGACCTCTGCCTGGAGGATTTCCTGATTTCAGGCCAGTGAGCTCTTGTCAAAGCACAGTGTGGTGGTCACACTGGAGTGAAGGGGTAAAGATCAGTTTTCATGATACTTAAACAGGTGGGTTCTGGAGAAAAGGCAGCTATAAAAAGAGAAGCCCCATTCACTAGCTGAGTCTTGGGTTGCCCATGTAGAAGGTGAGACAGCAGGAAGCCTGCCAGAGAGCAGCCCCCATGGGGTTGGTAACAAAACAAAAGTACAAAAAGAGCAAACAGTGCTGGGGGACACTGGAGATTACCAGAGAACAGGTACATCTTTAGCCCTGTGGGCACATACCTAACAAAACAGAAAGGTTGCGCCTTAGGAGTAAAAATTACAAGGTAAGACTAAAGGCTACTCTGTACAAATCCTAACAAAGCCTAAAACCAAGCCTGATCATGATTTTGAGAGCAGAATGAGTCTGAGTTCTACCAAAATTAAGCGGCACAGGAAACACCTTAGGATTTACCTAAACCTATCACAGCAAACCATAAAATCAAGCTTACAAGTAGGAGTAATCAGACAATAATTGAAATGTCATTAGAAGCAGAAACAACAAACTCTTCAAAAACTGTAAAATTATACAAGCTCTCTACAGTACATTATTAATATTGTGCAGTACATAAGTCAAAATTATGGACCTGCAAAGAAAAATGAAATTGTAATCAATCTACAAGGGAAAAACAGGGCACCGTTAGCCAGTAGAAATCGATGCTGGAATAGCTCCATAACGTATTTTGCAAAATCTTTATAGCAGCTATCAATATATGTGCAAAAATCTGAAATAAAATGTTCTCAAATAATTAAAGGCAAATATGACTTGAGTAACTGAATAGGTAGAGAAACTCAGAAGACAGCCAAAGGAAAATTCTGGTACAGAAAATGTCAATAATTGCAATGAAAGTGTTACTGAATTGGCTAAATAAAAAAAATAACAAATTGAAGATTGTGAAAGAAAAAGTAAGTGTACTTGTATAGTGATCAGTCTAAATTATGTACTAGGATATGCATAAAGAAAAGAAGAAAAGAAAAATGAAACAATCCTAAAGAACTGTGGGCAAAGAGCCATAGGAAGTTTAATATATGATATATAGGAGTCCCAGAAAAAGTGAATAAAAAAGAAACAGAAAAAATTATCTGGAAAAATAATTGCTGAAAATTATACATGCATATGTTTTTTAAAAAGTGATAGAAAGTTGAAAGATATTCTTCGTATGTCAAGAACAAGATAAGAATGCCCACTCTCACCACTACTATTCAGCATAGTACTGAAAGAGAAATTATACTGAAAGAAAAAAGAGAAGAAGAAACCAAATGTTTTAAATAAATAAAATTGTCATTTTTTTCAGATGACACAATC
>NW_007730717.1:56929-57850 GCF_000696425.1 Galeopterus variegatus
GTCAATTGATTTTCAACAAAGATGCCAACAACACAGTTTGTTTAATAAATGATGTTGGGAATACTAGATATCCACATTCAGAGGAATGAAATTGAAACCTTATGTCATTTCATATACAAAAATTACCTCAAAATGTATTAATGACATAAATGTAAGACCTATAACTGTCAAACTACTAGATGAAAACATAGGGGAATAGTTCCACAACACTGATCTGGGAAGTGATTTTTTGGATTTGTCCCACAAGCACAGACAGCAAAAGGAAAATAGACAAATGAGATTACTTCAAACTAAAAAGCTTCTGCACAGAAAGGAAAATAAATAAATAAATAAATAAATAAATGATAGATAGATAGATANAGAAGAAGAAACCAAATGTTTTAAATAAATAAAATTGTCATTTTTTTCAGATGACACAATCTTTTATGTAGAAAACACTAAAGAATCTACCAAAAAAGTGAAAATTAGTAAACAAATTCATTAAGTTGCAAGATACAAAAGCAGTATATAAAAATTAGTAGTTTCCATACACTAACAACAAACTGAAAAAAACAAAAACAAAGAATACTATTTATAATAACAACAAAAAAATAAAAATAAAATATTTGGAAATGAATTTAATCAAGAAAGAGAAAGATGTGTCCAAAGAAAACAATAAAACATTAATGAAAGAAAGTGAATAACACACACAAAAAAATTAAAATCCAGGGCCGGCGTGGTAGCGCACTGGAGAGTGCGCCGCTTGGGAGAGTGGCGGCGCTCCCGCCGAGGGTTCGGATCCCATGTGGAGACCGGTTCCCGCTCACTGGCTGAGCGGGGTGCAGGCGCAACACCGAGGGTTGTGATCCTGTTGCCAGTGTCCGGTACAGGCGCGACACCGAGGGTTGCGATCCTGTTACCAGTCAGTAAAAAAGACAAAAA
>NW_007730717.1:59254-60244 GCF_000696425.1 Galeopterus variegatus
AGGGTTGCGATCCGTTGCCGGACACGGAAAAAAGACAAAAGACAAAAAAAAAAAGAAAGACAAATACCGTATGATCTCACTTTTATGTAGAATCTAAAAAAGTTAAACTTATAGAAGCAAATAGTGGGTGATGGGTATCAAGGGCTGGGGGGAGGTGAGAGGATGGTTAGTGGGGGCATTGGGAAGATGTTGGTCAAAGGATACACAATTTCAGTTAGACAGGAGAAAGACGTTTAAGACATCTATGGTTTAACATGGCGAATATAGTTAATAGCAACATAATATAAACTTGAAAATTTCTAAGAGCATATTTTTAAAAACTCATTTTTAATTGACACATAAAAATTGTGTATATTTATGGAATATAGTGGGATATACATTTCACAATATATAATAGTCAAATCAGGGTAATTGACATATCCATCACTTCAGATATTTATCATTTCTTAGTGGTAAGGACTTTCAGAAATGTTTTTCACTACTTTGAAATATACAGCATGGATTGTTGACCATTGTCACCCCACTATGAATTGGACACCAGAACTTATTCTAATCTAATTGTAACTTTGTACTCATTGACTAATCTCTCCCTATACTCATCTCCCTGTTACCCCTCCCAGTCTCTGACAATCACAATTCTACTTTTTACTTCTACGATATCAATATTTTTTAGGTTCCACAAATGAGTGAGGTAATACAGTACTTGTCTTTCTGTGCCTGGCTCACTTCACTTAACGTAATGACCTTCAGTTCTGTCCATGCTGCAGCAAATGAAACAATTTTTTTTTTTTAATGACTGAATAGTATTCCATTGTGTAAATATACCATATTTTCTTTATCCATTCATCTGTCGATGGACACTTATGTTGATTCCATATCTTGGCTATTGTGAATAGTGCTTAAATAAATATTGGTGTGTAGATATCTCCTTAAAATACTGATTTTATTTCCTTTGGATATATTTCCAATAGTGTAATTGAGGAATCATAT
>NW_007730717.1:61246-64264 GCF_000696425.1 Galeopterus variegatus
CCTCATTGGGATTTTAGTTTACATTTCCTTGATGATTAGTGATGTTGAGCATTTTTTTTTTTATTTACCTTCTAGCCTTTTGTATGTTTTCTTTTGGAAAATGTTGATTTAGATATTTTGCCCATTTTTAAATGAGTTATTATTTTTTTTTGCTATTGAGTTGCTAAATTTTTTATGTATTGAGGGTGGATTTTAAGTGTTCTTACCACCCAAAATAAAATAAGTATGTAAGCTTATAAATATGCTAATTTGTTTGATTTAGCCATTCCACAATTGTACAAATATCAAAACGTCATGTCATACACCATAAATGTATGAAATTTTTGTCAGTTAAAAAATAATAAATTGGCAAAACTTTGTAATAATAGTAAAAAAATGAAGTAAATTCAATATACAGAGACTTTCCACAAAAACAGATTTAGGCCTAGATGATTTCACCAGCCAATCCTGTCAAACATTCTTACACACACTGTTTAAGAATAACTGAAAAAGAAGAAACATTTTCAAATTTATTTTATCAGGCCTATATTATCTTTTTACCCAAATACTGTATTATGAAAAATGAAAATTAAAGACAGATGTCCCTCATGAAAATACATGCAATTATACTGAACAAATATTAGCAATTAAACCCAGTAATATTTAATGCAGTATATAATATATGAGGAAAAGGGGGGTTTATCCCAGGATCATGGGAATTTAATGTAATTCATCACATTATGAGATTAAATAAGAAAACATATAATCATGGTGACAACTCAGTGAATTAGAAATAGAGGGAAACTACTCCAACTCGATAAATTTAGGGCATTAACAACAACAGCAATAATAAATAAACCACAGCTATTTGATAGTGAAAGACTAAATTCTTTTCCCTACAATCAGAAACATGGAAAAGGTGGATGATCTCACCATCTGTATTCTACAATGTATCTGAGACCTTATCTAGTATAAAAATAAATTAAATAATAATAATAATAATAATAATAATAATAATAATAAATAGGAGAGAAGGACTTTTAAATTCCATAAAGTCTTCACCTTCTCTATAGGCCCTTCTTTCTGTTTCTCCTACATTGACTCCTTCTACTTCCTGTCTCCCTCTCTGTCCCCCTCCTCCTCATTTCCTGATACAAACCACTATCCAGATAGTCCACTAAAGTTTAAAGATTATGTTGGTACATGAAAAAAGAATGCAAAGGAGGTAAATGAAAAAATACGATGATAATAGTAGATTTCTAAGACTGGATGGAACTCAAACCAAAGCTGCACTCTGCCGCCCAAGGAAATAGTATTTTGGTGGAGCTGCTCCATATACCCCTCATGGTCACTGTTCTGCCCCACCCCCATGTGCCTAGCAGAAGCAGCACCAGGCAACCCAAAGAAATGGTGCCTTGGCCATCCTAAAAAGTCATGCCCCCCTGTGCCTGAGTTGAATTGGTACTCTGCCTCCTGGGAAAACAGTCTATTGGCTACCCAGAGCAGTTATGCCCTCTCCCATGCTTAAGTTAAAGCAGTAACCTGCCTCCCTGGAAAGGGTGCCATGGCCTCCCAAGGCAGTTATGCACTCGGTACTTAAGCTAAACCTGTACCTCCATCCAAGGGACACGGTGCGTGGGCTGCCCAGAGCAGTCACACCTCACACTGCATACCTGGTCTGAGCTAAAGTGGCACATCTCCCTCTGTGCCTTGGCCAAGCCAAGTAGGTGTACATAACAGGTCTCAAATGACATGTTACTCCCACAACTCAGAAAAACAGAGCAGTAGCTGAACTAAGACACCCCACCATACAGGCTGAACAGCTCTAGTACTCTGCTTCCCTGGAGCTGGACTAGCCCCTGCTGCTGAGACACCCCTAGCCCTGGGGAGTGGATCATCACTGGGCTACTTTCTCCCTATCCCGAAGCCCAAATAACAGATTCACTTCATTATTCTTGGGTTTTTGCTGCTGCTGTACCTAACCTCACAAACCTAGGATACTGCCAAGTGCCACCATCCCAAGGTCCAGAGTCACCACTACATAGTGCTTCATCGCCTGGGATCTAAGTTGCCACTGAACTCTATTGGATCTGGTTCCCAAATGGCAGCTATACTCTACTCCCTAGCCCAAACCTGCAGATCAACTCTTATTCCACGGAGCTGGTCCATTGCTGTCAACTGCCTTCCAGCATCAGAGTCACAGCTACAACTCAGCTCCCCAGTCCCAAGCTGCTAGGGGATGCCTCCGAGTCACAGATCCCAGGTCTGTGGAGATTTACATCCAACCCTACTACAGAGAGTGAACCTGTGTCCCAAGACACATGTGTTACTATAGGTTTGCTAGACCCTGAGCCTAGGATCTCAGCTCCACAGCCACTTTAAGCACCTACACCTAGAACCCAGTACCACTTTAGCTGCTCCTAGGTCATGTCGGACCCACCACCAAGAGGAATCCTCTCAACTAAGTCCTTCCATTTTGGAAAAAATAAGAATAGTAGGACTTCAAAATCTCTCACCACTGAGGATTTTAACAACCCACACTGTGGGCACCACTGCCACAGATTTCTAAAGCCAAGGTCACTGAGGCACCCACAGTTATCACTGATGTTGACCACAGCTAAGGAAGCTGTGTGGTGATAATACCACCACATCTACTTAGAGCTAGAATCACCACAACCTTTTCAACTGGCACATAGAGACCCATCTGCAAGTAAAAGTCTTTCTCTGTGAAAGCCACTAGGTAATGTTTGGAAGAGGCGATTGTTCTGTAGGTGTACAGACATCAATGCAGGGACACAAGAATCATAAAAATGCCTAGAAATATGACACTACAAAAGAAACTCAATAACTTATCAGTAGAGGAAGTTCAATGACTTTGTGGATTAATACCTGAGATGATCAGAGTTCATGTGTGTTTATGCAGGTGGCTTTCTGCCCTTAAGGAGTTCTCTCATTTCCCACTGAGCTTTTTGTGTAACGAGCCAAATCACCAATTGTTTGCCTACTATCTATAGTCAGGAAGAGTATATCTTTTTTTTT
>NW_007730717.1:64766-65317 GCF_000696425.1 Galeopterus variegatus
CACAAGAATCATAAAAATGCCTAGAAATATGACACTACAAAAGAAACTCAATAACTTATCATTAGAGGAAGTTCAATGACTTTGTGGATTAATACCTGAGATGATCAGAGTTCATGTGTGTTTATGCAGGTGGCTTTCTGCCCTTAAGGAGTTTTCTCATTTCCCACTGAGCTTTTTGTGTAATGAGCCAAATCACCAATTGTTTGCCTACTATCTATAGTCAGGAAGAGTATATCTTTTTTTTTCTTTTTCATTTCTTTGGTCTATCTATCAAAATTCCATCTGCCCATTTTGAATTATTGAGCATTACTCTGAATTGTCTTTTTTTATGATAGTAATTTGTGAGTTACCTGCTGGAGTACCAACAGAAGATATCACTCCATATGAATTGATTTAAGAGAGAGGTCAGGACAATGTCCTGAATCACCATTATTCATGCTATGTATCTGTTTTGCTGAAAGCTTTTACTTTTGTTTAGGTTCAAAGGATTCATTGGTAATAAAAACCACTCATCACACTAATAAGCCAGTTTATGATATTTATTAAGACAC
>NW_007730717.1:65327-66232 GCF_000696425.1 Galeopterus variegatus
AGTGTTTACATCACCAAGTTGGGGAAACACCTACATCCAGATCCAAGCAGTGCTGGGAAGTAGCGTGAACAGCGATCTGGAGTCCCAGTTTGTATCGTCCCGGGCAGTGTGTTCACTCCACAGGTGAGACTTCAGAGAGCAGTTTGGGGAAATCCTTCTTATATCACCCAGCTGCAGACTGATAACATTAGTCTGAGTGCAAACATGCAGCTGTGGTTATTTTACTGATGCTTGAAATTTTACTTATATGTCTTGGGGATATTCTCTGACCCTGGGAACTGGCCAGGTTCCCAAGATCCAAGAAGCTCCAGGATTTACTTTCCTTTTTCTCTGATGGTTACTAAGCACCTACCCTGTAGGCCTGCACACAGTTTCNTTACTTTCCTTTTTCTCTGATGGTTACTAAGCACCTACCCTGTAGGCCTGCACACAGTTTCTGAGAGTCTGGCACATAGCCTATGCAGGGTCATTCTTTGGTCAGAGGCCCAGCAATGTCTCTGAAGCCTGAACAAGACTATAAATCTTAATTTTCCCAGTAGTATTCTCTACCCTGTGATCTCTGGATCAGGGTTCTCTATGAACTTTCCTTGTGTTCCTCTCTATCCTTTATACCTTAAGACCAGCTCAGCGAGCCCACATAAGCACAACCTAAAGCATATAAGAGGACCCTGTACATTCATATCTCCCTGCTTTTTCTGACTTATTCCTGCTTTGATGGCACTGTTCAGAGAGGTTCCAAATCCAGACTTCAACTATCCCCTCCATGTCCTATGTTTGGAATAAAGCAATCAGCTTTCTTCTTTTCTTTAGATGGCCTTGATCATCTACCAACATTAGCTGTTTTCTTGAGACCTTTTTCTAGTCACCGCCCCATCCTGTTAGCAGATCAACTGGTGAGTTACCAC